>NC_084869.1:4510000-4772388 GCF_951802175.1 Populus nigra
GTTTTTATATTTGAGAGGAGCGGGATGCATAAACGATAGAGTAACTTATAAATTAGTCCTTCCAGTTTAACAAAATAAATTAAATAATCTCTTGTTTTTAAAATAATTAATCAATCTCTCCACTAGTATTGACTATGCTTAATTGACTAATTAGTTTTTTCAAGAAATATCTTATTTCCTCATCGATCTTTCTATATTATATTTTTTATTTTCAAATAATAATAATAAACTAAGAAATAATGAAATAGGTGAAAAGTATCAAGTTACAAAAAAATTGAAATAAATCGTCTATAAAATTTAAAAATCGATAAAATCAGATAAAATCATTAAAATCAAGTAAAATCATATAAAATGATGATTTCACCACCGATTAAAATTTATTGTGCTCAAAGTCATGATTACTTAAAGAAGTAAAATAAATATATTTAGTGATGGGATCAAAACCAACTGGGAACTTTCTCCTTAAAAAATAGTTTCTATAAGAATTAAAAATGTCAACTTATTAGTTAACTTTTTGGTGACTTTGGGTTGATAATTACTTGATGTGTGGCATTGGACATCAAGACTATATATATATATATATATATGTTTTCTAGATTCACGTTAAATATAAAACTCTACTGAATTTTTCAGAATCTTTAGGTAAGAGATTAGTTATACGATAGAAAATATAACAATTATTATATATATTATATCTAAAATAAACTATTTTATGCTTGTTTTTAAAATTTTGGAAGTACTACTTAATTAGATTAATTGAATATAACAATAACTATAAAACCTGGTAATTTTTGTATTTGTAAAAATTTAATCAAAATAGAGAATAAAAATCAAGTTAGAACATAATGCGCACATTGATTTAATTGTATTAATCTCTTTTTTAAAAAAAAAATTTAGTTATTTATAATCACAGGATGATAGAATAAGAAGCAAAACATAATAGTTTTTCATCGAGGTTTAAATTGGATATATATATATATTTTTTTAAATAACTCTATTTGTTTTATTTATACCTTATAAAGAGAATCATTCCAATTTACACAAAGTATATTGTGTACATGGTTCAACTATACTGATATTGATATTTATAGGTGAAAAGAGAAAAAATTCATTATAGTTGAAATTAGTATAATTTTAAAAACTCTCAACCTTAATCCTAAGTACATACAACGCACAAATAACTATTTTATCAACAAAAATTAAATGAAAATAAAATAAATAACATGATCTTAAAATTCCTCATGATTTTACAATTTTACAATTTGTTTTTACGATCCGAGTTTATTTTGCATTTTCCATGCCGTGTCAAAATCGTGATTTTAACAACTTTATCCTATATGTTTAGTGTCTTTTCAATTTGGTCTTTGATTTTGGATATTTTTAATTTCATCCCTAATTGACTTTCAAACTTCTAATTTCTTCAATTTCATCCTTGATTTCACTGAATTAGGTTTTCCAAATTCACGCGTCTTTTGCAAAAAGGTTCTTAGTCTTGTATTTCTTTAATTTAACCCTTAATTGACCCCCAAACTTTGATCTTCTTGCAATTTCATCCTTGATTTCACTTCATTGAGTTTGAAAAAAATTAAATGTAGTCTTTTAAATTTTCAATATTCTAAATTAAACCCAAATTAAACTTTCAAACTTAATATTTTTACAAATTAAGTCCCTAATAAAATTAATTTGCCCAATTAAAATCCTAATTAAATCATTGCACTTAATTAATTCTTTTAATTTGATCCAAATTAATTCTAAAATTTAATTAAACCTTTAATTGGGTCCATGATTAAATCAAATTAACCTATTAAAAGCCTAATTAAGTCCTCATACTTAATTTTTATGCAAATTTGTCCAATAATCATTTGATTTAACCTTCAACTTGCATTATCTTTCAATCATTTGGACTTCCAAATTTATCCAAAATTTTTACTTGAATCCTCTATGCATTTGAAACTCTTCTAAGCCTGCTCTTGCTAAATTACTAATTTAGGGGAAACTTGAAATCGGGTTATGACATCCAATATAAAATTTCTATTAGCACACCCATTTTTCACTTAATGTTAGTCAAATATATGAACTTCATTTTTTTTTAGTTTGTAAACCTTTTCAAAAAATTTAAATAAGAAATTTCATTCATTTTCTGCCAATTTCTTTATTATTTAATGATGTGTCATTTGCCATTAAAGTGACTTTCATTTCATGTCAATAAAGTACATAGACTTAAAAGAAACTATTTTCATACACCAATTTTTTTTTTATTATTCCAATCAAGCATTCTAGTAAATTTTTCAGCTAAATAACCTAAAACTACTTTGAACTGAGGGACAAAATGAACTTATCTTCTTAATTATAATTTTTTTTACCTTGAATTTTTTTTTGATAAAAAAAAATAGATCTTTGTGTTAATCTTGATAGCAAATAATAGTCTAAAAACATGACGAGTATCATGAAAACATGTGATTTCAAATAGCAGAAACAAAGAAATAGCACAGGGACAAAAATAATCTTGATACAGGGGCCTATTTTTAATTGTATCAACATTTTATTTGTCACTTTTAATTGTTTATAAAAGAGTTTTTAGTCTTTATGTAGATGAATTACCATTGAAGGAAAGAGTTTGCATCTTGAAATTATTTATTTTATTTTTTATAAAATTACTTTTTTAATTAAAATATTTTTATTTCACATTGTACTTTTATATATATAAAAAAAGAGTCATATTACAAAATGAAAATTTAATGAAAGCACTTGATTTTAAAAAAATATATAAAAAGGTTGGTTTATCAAAACAAAAAAGATTAAAATTTATATACTTGATTGATATAAAATGAAAGTTGGAGCAGCAATAGCAATTTAAAAGCAAATAAAGCACCATTTAATAACAAAAAAAAAATAATGGAAGCCCATGTACTTAATTGAAAGGCTTGTAAAATTAATGGACTGATAGTGTAATTATTTAGTATTATATTATATTATATTTACCAAAAATATATAGAGCATGAGTTTTTTAGCACCGGACACAATTTACTATGAATTGCTAAAATAAAATTACTTTTTTTCCAATGGATAAAAAAGAAAAAGAAAAAAAACCTAGAGGGTGTGAGTGCTTTAGTCTTTTCCACTAACTCATTGATCATCAAAAGATTATCAGGGGGTATGTTAATCTTTTTCAAATTTCTTGTATAGTAAAAATATGTTTTTACTCTCAAGGTTAACAAAGTTAAGAGTTGTTGACTAAAAATTCTTTCGACTTTTCATAGACTTTTAAATAGTAAAAATACTTCTTTATTTATAGGATTACAAAAAAATTAGGGTTATTAGCCAAGGGTTTTTTTTTATTTCCTTTCTTTGAATACTATTAAAATATATTATTGACCTTAGAATAAATAAATAAAAAATAAGGTTTGCATTTTGGGGTACTTTCATACTTTCACACTTGTTTTTTTGGTAATTAATAGGGACATGAAGGGTGTTTTGATATTTTCACGTTGACTTTTTATTTTTTTAATTCAAAAAACTTGTTGATAGTGTTCATTCTATGCTAGCGAGTGTGTGGTGTCCGTACTATTTTGGTAGCGCGTGCAACACCACTCGATAGTCAAACATAACCTTACACTGTGTCTTTGGAAATGTCATTGTGTCCTCTTCCTCATGGTGTGACGCGTAATAGCGTATGGTGGTCGGATTGTTGTCGGTGATTGTTTCTTTTTTTCCTTCTTTTCTCTCTCCTATTGGATAAAGTGCATACTTGTCCTCTTTGTTTTTGCTTTTTTTAATTTTATTCCTCATTCTTTTGATTTCTTTTTTTTTTGTTATTATTCCTTATGTAAAATTTTTGTTTGTTTTCAATTTAGTCCTTCAATTACAATTTCTCATATATATATATATATATATATATATATATATATATATATATATATATATATATATATATTCATTTTGGACCTTATTCTTTTGATTTTTAATTTATTTCCTTGGCCTTTTCATTAAAGTTTTATTGATTTTTAATTTCATCATTCAATCAAAATTTATATTATTTATTTTTTTTCAATTTGACCCTCGTTCTTTTGATTTGTTTTTCCTTTTGTTAAATCTATTTTTCAATTTAATTTAACCTTTCAATTGAAAATCCTTGTGTGCCCTCTAATTATTTTTTTATTTTCACCTTTATTCTTTTAATTAAAATATTTTTTTAGATCCTTTTGTGTAATTGATTTTGTTTTTGTTTAATCTTTATGCATTTGATTTGTTGGGAATTCAACTTCATATTTTTTTCATTTGTAGCACTTCAAATCTAATAATCTGGGTCTCAAGTTTGAAAAGTTAATTTCGTTCGACATCTTTTTTTTTATCATTTTATTTTAAATATTAGTTTTTGCATGCCTTTTTTATATATAATGTTTTTTTCTTAAATTTTTTTGTTTATGTTTGATTTTTGAAGATATTATCTAACTCATCGATAATCTTTTTTATACAAATAAAATTTATTTTTTAAAATTAAAAATATTTATTTTTAAATAATATTTCTTATATGTTCAGCCTTGCATAATATTTTTTAAAAAATTTGGGTTTATTCAATCAATTTCATTTATGTTTCTATTTATATTATCTTTTATTGATTTAAATAAATAAGTTGAGTAAACACAATCAAATAAATATCTCATTTTGTGTGATTGAATATATTGATCTACATTCATCTTTCAATTTGTTTTCAATTTTTCTTTTGCTTATTGTTAATGATTTGTTTTTGTTTATTTACATAGATGGTTATTTATTTAATTAGATACTTATATAGGCTTTTTGATTTATACTTTGAGTTATTGTATGTAAAAAAAACATATCAAAATAGTATGCATATCCGATAATTTAAAAAAAAAAATTTACAACCTGCAGTGAATCACAAGTTAAATAACTAGGGAAATTATATATTTAGTACATAATTACAATGTTTTTGTAAGTATGGATGAAGGAGCCTATTTTAATTTAAAATATTTTTATTTATTAAAAATAATTTTATTTTAGAGGCCAATCCATTAGAATTAGTCATGTGATTTTCACTCAGAGGTATTCAACTTAGAACTTAACTAATATTAAAATATAAATTTATTATCCATTGCTATAATTAATTTTGGTGGATTGACTTGAAAGTCTCATCCATTTAGCGTATTAGGAATAAAATTTACTCAATTAAGGATAACATGATAAATTAGAGAAATACCCTATGATGTAAAAATAAATTGAGTCATTAACCCTTACACAAATACAAAGGTACATGATGTGAATTTTTACAAGATTATACTTTAAATATATGCCAGACAATTACTAAAAATATTGAAACAAATAAAAAATTTATTTTGCTCTTCGTCTTAGATGTTTCTTTTTCGAGAAAAACAAAATTGCAACTATTAATCACTAGAAGATAAAGATTCTTGAATTACAAGAGATACTCCACCATAAATACTTTCTCTATTTAAATTGATATCAAAATTTGTTTTAGAAATGACAAATTTTATTTATTTAATTTTTTTTATTAATATGGATGCCCGGATCAGCTTGTGTGCATCTCAATTAATCCCACGGGTCTTGAAGTTAACAACCATTTAAGTTTTTAGTTGCCATCATATTAAAAAACTATAGGGCTCGAACTTGAGATCACAGGGCAACAAATTTCTTGATCTCAAGCTCTTAGCACTGAAAGATTTACTATATAGTTATAAATTTTTAATATACGTGCATGAATTGCTGCACAAAACAGGATTCCGTAAACAAGGGCCAATTTTAATTTTTCTGAAACACAAAGGAGACAACAAGTCGCCAAAACAAGATTTAGTAAATTAGGTTAATTACATCTTTTTATATCACTTTTTCTTTGCCCTCGTTCCTTTTTGGGCTGGGGTAGCTGCTCTTGAATTGGGCAGCAGAAGATTGTTGAGAAAGGAGAATGCTTTGTGAAGAGGAAATTCACTATATTGAACTCGTTTTGTGATGCTTGTGGGATCTGACATCAGCCAATATTTCGACGAAATAGCCCTGAATCAAGAGTCCAACTTTCACTTTTTAGCTCTCTCCAGTCCATTTCTCCGCTACCAAACAAGTTATAATTATCCAACTTTCACTTTTTAGCTCTCTCCAATCCGTTTCTCAGCTACCAAACAAGATATAATTGGAAGGGAAAGTAAGTGGAATCTAGAATGCAAACACGGCACGAATTCTGCTCTTCCTGAATAATGCCATTGTAGAAAGGAGTGGTGAGAATTGTGAGGTTTGAGAAACAAGATCAAGCATGATGCACAGGAAAAAACTTGTCTTTGTATGAGTGTGGATAAAAAGATTATATATATGGAATTGCTTTGAGCCACTTGGACAGAATTTGGATGGTGAATCTGCAGAGCATTACCTGAAGAGTGCATGGAGAACAGAATCACTGCATGAGGATGACAATGACATGTACCATGCAAAATGGCTTCATGATATAATTGATGACAGCAAATATCAAAGAAATTAGGTTAAATCTCATAATATTTATTAAATGGAATAATTTATTGGCTTCTTTCCAATAATATAAACAATTTTACATAGGCTGGATGTACGGTTTATGGGGACTTGATCAGATAGTTTAAAAAAAAACACATTTCTTATGATTTATGTGCATAATCTGATATTGATCATAATAGAGATCCCACATATTACAAATTTGTTGCTGGTTTCTGTATCTTTTTGGGTGATTCTTTTATTTCTTGAAAGAGCAAGAAACAATCTATTGTTTCTTAATTTTCAACCAAAGAATAATATATTTTATGGCATTTACTACCAAAAAAATTGTTTGGTTATGTTAATTACTTGCAGATATGAGAGTTTTCTTTTTCTCATGTCACTCTCATATATTATGATAACCAGAGTTCTATTCAAATTGCTCACAACTTGATTTTTCATGAACGAATTAAGCACGTTGAAATAAATTGTCATCCATCTCAAGCATGACATCATTACTTTACCCTTTGTTCCTTCTTCTTTATAGATTGCGGATTTCTTTAGTAAGTCGCATTCTATTTCTCGTTTTTGTTTTCTAGTTGGCACTCTCAATGCTTACGTCTGCCGCATTGTGAGTTTAAGATGAGATGTTAAGAAATATAGGGTTATTTTGTTTTATTATTTATTAAGAGTAGAATAGTCTTTACATTTTCTTTTTAGTTTCCTTTGCTTAGTCTATATACAATCTTTTTGTATTTAGATTAAAATTATTCATTTTGATTATTTTTATTGCATTATACAGTATCAATGAAACCCTAATTTTTTTCTGTTTTGTTTTTGTCTATCTTTTTATTTCTTTGGATTGTTTAACGAATATAGCGTTTAATATAATATAAGATCACATTATAATTGGATCACTAGATGGGTTCGAGGGGCAAGAACTTGTGAAATAATGGTTCAAATTCGCTTTCCACAGCATGCAAGAACCTCTCTTCTCTATTTTCATGGAACACCAATCGAGTCTGTTTGTTGGAGTTGCGTGCATAATCTGATATTGATCATAATAGAGATCCCACATATTGCAAATTTGTTGCTGGTTTCTGTATCTTTTTGGGTGATTCTTTTATTTCTTGAAAGAGCAAGAAACAATCTATTGTTTCTTAATTTTCAACCAAAGAATAATATATTTTATGGCATTTACTACCAAAAAAATTGTTTGGTTATGTTAATTACTTGCAGATATGAGAGTTTTCTCTTTCTCATGTCACTCTCATATATTATGATAACTAGAGTTCTATTCAAATTGCTCACAACTTGATTTTTCATGAACGAATTAAGCACATTGAAATAAATTGTCATCCATCTCAAGCATGACATCATTACTTTACCCTTTGTTCCTTCTTCTTTATAGATTGCGGATTTCTTTAGTAAGTCGCATTCTATTTCTCGCTTTCGTTTTCTAGTTGGCACTCTCAATGCTTACGTCTGCCGCATTGTGAGTTTAAGATGAGATGTTAAGAAATATAGGGTTATTTTGTTTTATTATTTATTAAGGGTAGAATAGTCTTTACATTTTCTTTTTAGTTTCCTTTGCTTAGTCTATATACAATCTTTTTATATTTAGATTAAAATTATTCATTTTGATTATTTTTATTGCATTGTACAGTATCAATGAAACCCTAATTTCTTTCTGTTTTGTTTTTGTCTATCTTTTAAAATAAGATCACATTATAATTGGATCACTAGATGGGTTCGAGGGGCAAGAACTTGTGAAATAATGGTTCAAATTCGCTTTCCACAACATGTAAGAACCTCTCTTTTCTATTTTCATGGAACACTAATCGAGTCTGTTTGATGTTTATTTGACTTGTATTCAAAAGGAGTGGGATTATATTTTTCTCATCATAAAACACATAACCAGTCAGCAAAATTACCTGTTGTCTCCTGAGGCTAATACAGAGACATGGAAATCAATGTCAAAGTCTCAGCTTTATGTATCTGCACTTCGGCAGACAGAGCATGTGGTCTTCTTTTCTTCCCATTTCTTGCCACTTCCAAGTTTAAGCAGTCTCCTTCGGCATAAAAGATGCCAAAAACAACAATATGCGATTACATGTTGGCACATGAAAGCCCCGTCACTTCTGAACTAGTCTGTCCAAAACCAATTAAAAGCCCTAAGCATCTTCCCAGTTGATATGGCCTATCCTATTTCAGAGCTGGCGACTGAGATATGGCCTCACTTTTGATCCCTTCAGTGGGCTGTATCACTTTTCCACGTATGACCATTGTGAGGTAAAAGCATGGTCGGGGGAGACAAAAATGTGCATTCTTCACTAGAGATTTCATAAATTGCAGTTTTAGTTTTTTTTTTTTTAGAAGGTTTACTTGACTTCGATTTTTAGGATTTTAGGCCGATACTTTAAGCAGCCTTAATCCTATAATATTTTATTTTGTTTCCAAGTTTAGAAGCATTAGGATTTTCTTAATTCCCTATTTAATATTTATAGCGGTGAAAAGCCTTTTGACTAAAGAAATTATCTTTTATCTATAATTTAATGTTTCTCTAGATATATAAATACCGAGACGAGAAATTACATGCCCAAGCAGGTCGCCAAGGCCTCTCGAAGACTCGAACCAGATAAAATAATAATAAGAAGAAATAACCATCTAGGTGGTGATTCAGTGGTAAGAGCTTGGAATCAAGAGATTTATTCTCTCTATGGTCTCAGGTTCGAGCCCTATGGTTGCTCATATGATGGCCACTGAAAGCTTACATGGTTGTTAACTTCAAAGCCCGTGGGATTAGTCGAGATGCGCACAAGCTGGTCCGGACACTCACGTTAAACTAAAAATAATAATAATAATAAATAAATAAATAAAAAGATGCTATCAATTTTTCACTACGGATCTTCGCGTGGATATGTTTATTTCTGCGTTTCAAAAGCATTTTTAAAAAAAATTATTATTTTTATTTACTTCAAATTAATATGTTTTTAGTGTTTTCAAATCATTTTGATGTGCTGATGTCAAAAATGATTTTTTTTTTTAAAAAAAAAAACATCATTTTGATATATTTTGGAACGAAAAGTTATTTGAAAAGCAACCGCAACTACACTCCAAACAGAAATAATTAAAAAATATTGATATAGCACTTATATTATTTTTTAAAATATTGATACAATGATATATTGAATTGATTTAAATTAATTTATTAAATTTGCAACTCGAGTTATGAGACTATGATAACTTTATAGAAAAAATATCAAAATAAATTATAAAAATTTATTACTAATCAACTCAATATTAAAAGATAAAATTAAAAAAAATATTAAATTATAAAAAAAAATCAAAAAAAATTACTTAAGTAAAATTTACATTATCCAACTCGACTCGATCCGACTATATCCATTAACACTCTAAAATAAACAATCTTGCTTATCTACAGAATTAATTTTTTTTCACGACAAAATGCTATCTTATCTATCAAAATACTGCCTTTCGCCTATGTAGGTTGTACATATCAACCATATAAATCACATCTGAAAAAATATAATGACGTTTTTTTAATGGGAATTTTTAGAGTGATTATCCCGTAAATTAGCCTATATCTTGTTTTGATATGAATAAACTAATACTTTTCCAAGTGTAGATTTCGTTCTCTTCAAAATAATTTTTTCTCTCAAAGAACAAAAAATAAAAATACAAACCTATGTGATAATCAAGCTGTAATGTATACAATTAAATGATAAATTTAGTTCAAGAGATCAACACATAGACTGCCAATATTTATTTATTTTTTTGTATTTGTTTTCAAAATAAAGAAATCAAGGAGAATTATACACTCACTAAGGAGTGGTGAGTATTTTCATATACTTGTGATGGTTGTTAATAAGAATTAATTTGAGCCTGATTGGCCGAATGGGAGACGTTAAAATAGTGGCCAAATAGTCATCAAATAATTATAATAGTTAAATAACCTTGCATGTAATATGTGATTTAATGCAATGGTCAATTAACCTTGCATGAGTGCAGTGGCGTAGCCAAGAAAATTTAAATGAGAGGGCAAATTATAAATACTTGATATTATATATTATATATACATGTGTTATATATATAGAGAAATTAATTTGAAATGCATGTAGTAACTCATGTCAAGTAAAATTAATTTAAAAATATTTTTAAAATGAAAAAACTTATATTATAATTATTTTTTTCGAGTTTTTATATTTTAAAATTGCTTAATAATGATTTTATTATCAATTTTATTAAAGATATTCTTTCTCAATATATACAATTAAACTTTCATTCATCTATTTCTAAATCTTCTAGGGACTAATAAAATTATTGACAACAATTCTTTATTGATTTGTTGTTTTATACAAGTGAATTAAATATAAATATTAATATATTTTTTAATTTTTTTATTGTATCCCTAATTTTTTAAATTGTTTAGTACTTTATTTTTAATCACTAATAAGTTGATCACCATTATTTTTCATATAAAATTTATAACAAAATACATATTAATTCATCAAAACTCATTTCAATTTATATTCATATGCATATAATATTATACATACACATATTAATTTAACAAATCCATAAATTATCATAAACTCTAATATCTTTAATAACTAATTATTAAGGAATATAACTAAAATTAAACAATGAAATAAATAGAAAAAATAAAAGAAACTCACCTAAAATATAAAATATAAAGTATAAAAAATTACTTATTTAACTAATTAATAGTTTAGAAATTAAAGAAAAATTAAGAAAAAGTGGTAGGAACAATAATTCAAAAAAAAAGAAGAAAAGCTGGTTAAATTATTATATTAAAATTCTAATATAAAAATTATTAAAAAAATAAGATTAAGGGGGCAATTGCCCCCGTAATCCTCATTGTGGCTCCGCCACTGCATGAATGCTATGACAATGGTCAAATGACCTTGTCTATTATAAAGTTTGTTTCTCATTAATGAATTTTTTTAAAAATAAATTATCAAGTGATAATGGAAGGTGTTTGATCTTGGCATGGTAAGGTTTGATCTTATTAATTCACTCATGAATTAGCTATTGAATAACACTAAATGAGATAAGCAATTTGTTGTTTATTTCATTGTACACCTATACTCAATTGCACCGTGAATTTGCATAATATAAGTTTTTTTTATTAATTTATTTTTAATTTAATTATTTCACATTAATTTTATTTGAAATTAACCTTGATAATGTATTTTGATATCCTTGATATGAGATTTTCACGTAGTCAAAAAAAACAACATATCATTAAGTTGTCACTTAATTTTACGAAAAAAAGAAAAAGGATTTTTTATTTTCAAAAACTAAAAATAAAAGGACTACAATTGAAAATAAGAAAACAATGCAACCTTAAAGAAAAAGATAAGTCAGTCGTGGAAACCAAGAGAAGGAGGGAGAAGAAGAATTGGTCACCAAAGTCACATCAAAGCTCCATCAACATCATGCACCACCTTGAAAGAAATTCTGTGCCGAGATGATTCCAACGGAACTAAGGAAGGCCGTCATCGAAGCTCAAAGGAAGCCACCCTCGCCTTCCTAATGCAGCGGCCTTCCTCACACGCATATGCCATGCAATTTTCTTTTTAATTTATTTCCTGATTCTTTGATAACTCTTCAAATAATTTTGAATTTCATCTCACCCAATTCCAATGAAAGCTCAATTGGGAAAATAGAAGGAAAAAAAAAAAAGAAACATGTGACATAACTGGATTAGCTCATTGTGATAGTATCCATGATCCAGTTAAAAATTTAACAAGTTAACTTAAATTGATTAAAGTCAATTTAATATGTTTTTGTTTTAATATTTTAAAAAATATATTATTTTGAAATTTTTTTTAAGATAAAACATATTTTTTCCAGGTATTCGAGTTACTTTTAGACTCGTCATATTAACTATGTTACATCATGAAAAATCCTAAAATAAACTGTCAAAGAGTTCTTCAAGGTCTTACTGTTCTTTTTTTACGTTTAAAAAAACAATGTCGTTAAAAAAAAACTAAACATCATCATCTTATAATATTTTTATTCATATTGAATTTTGACCGGATAAACTTTGATATATTAAGAGTTAAGTTTGTTATTTTAAAAAAGAATATTCTCACAAGAATATTACCGATACCTTAAATTTGTACCCCCAACGAACATAGGCAATGAAACTAGTTGATGACTGTCAAAGAACCATCTCAACCCAATAGCTTAAGCTGTTAGGTGAGGTCCCAGGATATGATTTATATTATTCTCTAACACACCCCCTCAAGTGAAAGCTCTTTGGGCTTGAAACTTGTACAGGTCCACATTACCTTGTGCTTAATTTTTATCAAATAAATAGGGATGGTGAGATTCGAACTCGTGACCGCTTGGTCATCAAGGCTCTGATACCATGTCAAAGAACCATCTCAACCCAATAGTTTAAGCTGTTAGGTGAGGTTTCAGGATATGATTTATATTATTCTCTAATAATGACTCAATTATTATGAGAAAAATATGCAAGTGAAAACGGAGAGAGATTATGAAGTTTCTGTACAATAAAACCTTTTTCATATATTTACAATAGAACCTTACTAAAAAGTCAGTATTTATGTAAGAAAACTTTATGCTTCCTAAATACAAGGAAGTGGTTGTCATGGATGAGCAAGTAAAACTACCTGGAAGTAAGTTCAACTCTGATGACAACCAAACAAATCCCACAGCGACCGACTAAATATCAAGGGAGTGATTAAGATTGTAATAATAGTTCTCATTTATAATATTTTTTTATTTAGTAATATATTAAAATTATATTTTTTTTATTTTTTAAAAATTATTTTTAAAATCAACATATTAAAATAATATGAAACTAAAATAATATGAAACGTAAAAAAATAATTTTTAACAAAAATAATTTTTTAAAAAAATTTAAAAAAATATGGTTCCAACATATTTCCAAATGTATCCTAAATATTTACTTTCAATTTCCAGTAGCCTTTCAATCTAGTTGAAAACTCAGAGAGTCAACAACTGAAAATTATTATGGAATTTACGTACTTCGTTCAGCCAACAGATGATTAAAACTAATTCCGAAGAACAAATTAATATACAACCGAAGAACGAATTCGAACCTCAATACTTTTTGGTTGTCGACAATGGAGTATGTGGCCTCCCTCACTCCACGTCTCCACTTGCTAGAAGAACAAAGTGGGGCGGCGTAGGGAATTAAGTGTACCGAAAACCTCATAAATGTTAATAATAAATACACTATGGCTCTTTATTATGGAAAGATGCACTCTGTAGCCTCTCACATCTTAATGTGTATTTGCACTGTAAATCTTTTTTCATTTTGATAATTAATTTTTTCTTTTAGACGATCTGGTCCTTTTATGACCAAATTAAAGACAAATTACTTTTGATTTACTATGAGGTGGCAAGATTGAAAGAAAAGGGACCAAAATAGAAAACAAGGAAACATGTACACAAATCAATTTTTTTTCTAAATATGTACACAAATCAACAGAGCTCTTCAAGGTAAATTTTCTTATTTAATTGGCTTCTAAATGAGCTTTTAGACTTAAATCCAATTAGAGTAAGGCCATGATTCCATCAAATTTTTTTCTACATATAAATAGATGAATAAGACTATATAAAATAGAGATATTAAAGGCAAACTCGAATAAAATTATAATTATAATTATAATAAAATTCATATAAAAATCAAGCACATCACTTATATCCGGATAGGAGAATTGTGAGATTGTTTTTCTCCCATTCTAGTCCAAAATTAGGTCATTGGCTTGTGCTCTGCTGTAAGGCGAATAAAAATTTTTTGAATGTAAAAAAATGTCGAAGTGTTGCTAATGTGTTTTGTAGTAGAAAAAAATTTCAATCATGTGGTGATTTATCTAATATGGCCCACACAACTTGACAGATCCAAAGAAAATTTAGATGACCAGTAAAAATATAGTTTAACTTAAAGAAAATTTCAAAACAACATTTTTTTTTATATATTGAGATTATTAGATCAACCTGAGTCAACTCGGATTAATTGTTAGATCCACAATCCGAGTAATGAGACCATAATAATTTCATAAAAATTAAATCAAAACAAATTATGAAGTCTAATTTATAATTAACTCAACGTCGAACAATGAAATAAAAAATAAAAGGACAAAAAAATAACCGGGATCAACCTAAGTTAACATGTTAAACCCACGACTTGAGTCATGAGATCTGAATAACTCCATAGAAAGAAAATCAAAATAAATTACGAAACTCAATTCCTAATCAATCCAATATTGAAGGATGAAATTGAAAAACAAAATCAAATAACAAAAAGAAAAAAAAACTTAGAGTTAACCTGTAAAACTTAGAATCCAAGTCATGAGACTATGATAATCTCATAGAAAGAAAATAAAAATAAAAATAAATTATGAAGTTTAATTCTCAATAAACCTAAATTAAAAAAAAAACATTAGTCTAGTGAAGGATGATTATTTATGAGGAAGTGAATAGTAAATTCACATCCCCATATAAAGCAATCCAAAATAAATCATGAATCATAATTCACAATTAACTCAATGTTGAACAATAAATTTTTTTAAAAAAAGACAAAAAATGACTTGAATCAACTTAGGTTAACATTTTAAACTCGCGATTTAGGTCATGAGATTATGATAACCTCATAGAAAGTAAATTAAAATAAATTATGAAACTTAATTTCTAATCAATCCAATATTGAATGATAAAATTGAGAAAAAACTTCAATTAAAAATGACAAAAAAACTCATGGTCAACCCGTCAAACTCGTAAACTCAGGTCATGAGACCAAGATAATCTCATAGAAAGTAAATAAAAATAAATTATGAAGTTTAATCCTTAATAAACCCAATTTTAAATGATGAAATTGAAAACAAAAAACTTAATTAAAAATAAATAAAACACTATTTTAGTGAAGGATGATGATTTATGAAGAAGTGAATAGTGAATTCACATATCCCATATAAAGAAAAATAAAATAAACAATGAAGCCCAATTCATAATTCATTCAATGTTGAATGATGAAATTAAAAAAAAAACAAAAAAATTATTTATGGCAACTCAGGTTAACCTATCAAACTCATAATCTTGATTGTAAGATCAAGATAACCTCATTTAAAGAAAATCAAAATAAATTATGAAATTTAATTCCTAATTAATCTAATATTGAAGAATTAAATTGAAAAAAAAATAAATTAAAAAAAAAGGAAAAAAACGCTTGGACTCAACCCGCCAAACTCATAACTCAGGTTATAAGATCAGGATAATTTCATAAAAAAATTTCTTTTTCTATAAAACTCAATCCTCAATAAATTTAAAATTAAATAATAAAAAAATAAAACAAAAATATAAGTATTATTCCAGTGAATAATTGTGATTTATAAAAATATGAATAGTGAATTCGCATCGTTTAGTTTTTTTTTTTTAATTTCAACATTAATGACTAGGAATAGGAAACATGAGATGACATGCCCGTGTACTGTCGCGGGCTTATAAAACAAATATACTTGATAGTGTTATAATTGTGAACCAGCGCTAGATAAGTAATAGGAACTAAAGGTATGATGAAGCCAATATTTCATGACGGAAAAAAAAAGTTATGCTGGTGATAAAAAACTTAGAGACTGAACAAAATAATTTGTAGCAATCCACAATGTTTTGTGAGGAAAGATACAGTACTTTCGCCACATGATTTAACTTTTTTGTTAGTAAAAAGCAAAAAAAATTACAAAGCTAAATTCTCTACTAACTTAATATTAAAAAAAAAACCAACAAAGATAATTTTGGAAGGAAAAAAAATCCATGAGGAACAATGTTGTATCAATTGACAATGTTTTGTGAGAAAAACTACAGTGCTTTCACCAATAAAATAAAATAAAATAACCATTTAGATAAATTCTGTAGCAATCAAACTCACGATCTTGGTCGTAAAATTAAGATAATCTCATTTAAGGCAAATCAAAATAAATTATAAAGTTCAATTCCTAATTAATATAATATTAAAAAATTAAATTGAAAAAAATAAATTAAAAAAAAACAAAAAAAAGCTCGGACTCAACCCGCCAAACTCATAACTCGGGTTATAAGATCAGTATAATCTCATAGAAAGAAAACAAAATAAATTTATGAAACTCAATACTCAATAAACCTAAAATTAAATGATGAAATTAAAAAAAAACAAAAACAAAGTATTATTCTAATGAAGGATTATGATTTATAAAAAAATGAATAGTGAATTCACATCGTAGTTTAGTTTTTTTTTTTATTTCAATATTAATGACTAGGAATAGAAAACATGTGGTTAATCCTCATGTAAAACCTCTTTATATTAAAATATGAAGATTTTAATTATAATGTGAATAAAACATATTGGTTTTTCAATGTGTTTCTACCAATCAAGTATGTCTCAGTTTTTAATTAAAAAAATATGGCAATTCAAAGCTGTAACTTTTTTTTTTTGAAACTCTGGATTTTATTATGACCACAGTAGATTATAGATAATATTAGATATATTTAGCACTTCAAATATTTGCAATATTGAGTGTACTTAATTATTATTGTCATCTCTATGGGAAGTCCAAATCACAGTAATTTAATAATAATAATATTAATTGTTGAATAGTTTCATAAATTATTCATTGTATTTAAATCATTTTTTTATATACTATATCTATCATTTTCATCAATAATATTTCGCCTTACTTTTTATGCCTTACGCTGGAGGTCATATAAAACCTTTTTTTTATTTAAATTACAATTGAATATCATTATGATATATCATCTCAATTTAAATAGATCTGGAGATTGTTTGCCTTTGATTATTCCTGGATTATTAGCCAGTGTTATGCTATAAGTTGCATCAAAAAAAATTTTGAAGGTAAAAAAAATAATATAGGTATTGCTAATGTATTTTTTAGTAAAATAATAATCATAAACTTAAAATTTGATGTATATTAAATGATATTTTTTTTAAAAATATTGACACAGTTACATATTAGACAGACATTATTTTAAGAAAATATTAAGACTGTGAGATATTGGATCAACCCGATAGATTAACCTGCCGAATACGTGACCCGAGTCATAAGACCATAATAGAAAAAAATCAAAATAAATTATGAAACTTGACTTCAAATCAACTTAATGTTAAATGATGAAATTGAAGTAAAATATTCAATTAAAAAAGGATAAAAAATAATTTGAATCCATCCAAGCTAATCTTTTAAACCCGCAATCTAAGTCATGAAATTGGTGGACATTAGGCCGGGACCAAATATATATCGTCAATAAGTGGAGTCTCCACCTAGTGATTTAAGAGAAACTATGAACTCTAGAAAATAACACTAGTTCCAGATATTCAAGTAAAAGATTAGTTGTGCTTGAGGGAAGAACGATATCATCGTATCTGTGTCCTTTTTTTTTTAAAGATTACCTTAACTATGTATTCTTTATTTCTCTTCTAGATTTGTCTTTTTAATTGCTATAAATTATCCAAAAAAATTTTGTTTATTTTTATTATTTATTTTTTTATAAAATAAAAGAATTTTAATGACGATCCAAAAAAACAAGAGATATGTTGATTTGATTAAAAAAATGATGAAAATAAAATTGAAAATAAAAAAATTGAATTGTTAAAAAGTGAAATTGAAAAAAAAAACCCCTAAAAAAAAGCAAATCCTTGTTCCAATAAACAATGCTTTGTGAGTTTGGTTTATAGTGATTTAGCCACATCTTTTAGGTTTTGTTAATATTATGGGACCAAATAATTGATTATTAAATTATATTTATGGATATTTAAAACAAATAATAGTGTTTGATTAAAATTAATAAATATTGAAATATTCTGAAAATACTAAACTTTATGATTTTTAACTTTTCAATAACTTTCATGTTACATGAATACATATTCTCTTATTAAAGCAATTCTTAGATTCAGAAAACAACAATTAAAAAAAGGTTAAATAATGCAATAACACAAACATCATTTCAAGAAATTCTCTTTTCAATATAATCAATACATCTTTAGAGAAAAAAAGAAGAAGTTAGTGTGCTTTAAAAGTCTACAATACCAAACAGAAAACCGATCTTAGTATGAACTTTCAAAGCATTTTAATATATATTATTCGATAGAAATAGAATAAAAATACAAAACTAAAATCTCAAAGTGAAGACCATTAATTATACATGCACTTAACTATGAATATTTATTTGGTAA
The DNA here is from genome assembly GCF_951802175.1 of Populus nigra. NCBI lineage: Eukaryota > Viridiplantae > Streptophyta > Magnoliopsida > Malpighiales > Salicaceae > Populus > Populus nigra. The sequence goes on from NC_084869.1 coordinate 4,528,737, forward strand.
AAACCTGTCTTGAAGGGCAAATTAGTCCATAAAAACCTTTAATTATCAATAAGGTATGACCTGTGAATAATAGCGACCTTCCTAACAAATAAAAAGAGGTGAAGGCTTGTGAGAGCGCGGGCTGGTCAAGTGGCGACCGCTACATGACACGCTCCACGCACGTATACCATGTGCCCCTCCTAATTGCCACCAACCTTCAACGTCTCCCCATTAATACGTATATAGTGATATATCTTCCAAATCAAACAAATACTATAATAATTCCTGTCTATTTTTGGATGTCATAAATACTATATATAGTGATATATATCTTCCAAATTTAACACAAAAGTTAACTTTGGCCTTCCAAGTTTTCAATTAATGCATTTTTAATATCTATAATTTCTGAAAACTCACTCTTGGTTAAGAACTTTTATTTTCTTATTTTTCATTTATTATTTGAGATAAAAAAATTATCATAGATTCATGTAGAAGAGAGAAATATTTATCTAAACATTTAAAAATTGATCATAATATCAATAAATTTGATGAGAAAAATTTCATTAAAGTGTTCTTTAACCTTTACCGGCTTAATAGAGTAGATATAAGAAGTTGTTTGATTTGGGTTGATTTTTCTATTGATTTTTTTATTATTATTTAAAGCTATAAATAAATTTATTTAGATTTATATAGTTTTTTGAGGTAAAAAAATCTATTGACAAATGAGTCTTTGTTTTGTATAAAATATCTTCGCTATAACTTTTCTTTATTGAAAAATGTTTTTCAAATTTGTTATTAATATTTTTAGGTTGTTGTTTTTCTTCTTTTTCTATTCTTTGATTTTTTCAATTTTATTCTTAACATTAATTTTTTTTAATTTTTTTTATGAATGTATTTTTTTTTAATTTTTTTTATGAATGTATTTTTTTTTAATTTTATCTTTTAATATTTGATTGATTTTGAATTGATCTTTATGATCTATTTCAGTTTGTTTATTTTGAAATTATTGTGGTCTTGAAAGACTGTCCTGATATGTGGTTAGTACTTAATTTTACAAGTGTCTATTTTTTGTTGTATAATTAAATAAAAAATTATTTCATAAAAAAAGTTATTAAACCTAAGTGGGGAGCATGTATTGAGTCACAAATTTGATAAGTTAACTTGAATTTTTCTAATCCTTTTATTTTTTTTAATTATTTTTTTAATTTTATTATTCACTATTAAATTGATTAAGAATTAAATTTATAATTTATTTTAATTTATTTTTTATGGAGTTATTAGAATTTTATGACTTGAATTACGAGTTTAACATATTAATCTGAATTAATCCAATATTTCATGATATTAATATATTTTTAAAATATGTTAAAAATTAATTTCTTAACTTTTTTTTATTAAAAAATACATTATCAATACTTGAGTGTTTTTATATTAAAAATATTTGATAGGAGCCGCGGGCAAGTGATATGTTTTAACTTTTGGAGTGGTTTAATTTTACACGCCACAACAGCTACACAGGTCAGAACTCACTCAGGAGTCAGGAGTCAGGAGTCAGGAGTCAGGACTCCACTCCTCGAGCTGCTATGTTTGAACTTTTCTTTCAAATTCTGACCGTCTACAGTAAAGCGTAGCATCTCACCCTTCCTCACGTGCCATATCTTTCCCTCAGGTGTAACCATTAAAAAATACTAACCCTGCTTACGTCACTATCCACCGTGTCAACTGGTCTTCCACGTGGCACCAATCCAACTATATAAACCTACCTCCCTTATCAGCAAGCTCCCTTATTAGCCATATCTCCACGAACAAAACAGACACACAGAAAAAAAACAAAGCAAAACTAACTGCCAAACAAAGATTTAAAATATTATTTAATTTATTTTTTTATGTGAGCGGAGAGGGTGATTTTCGAAAATGGCGACGTCGTTACCGGAAATACAGCAGTGTGGAGAGGGAGTAGTTTTGTCAAAATCGGCGAAGAGAGTGGATTCGAAAGGTGGTTTAGAAAGCGAAGAAGAAGACACGAAGTCGCCGATTTTGATATTTTTGTACTTTCATAAGGCGATTCGGAATGAGCTTGACACGCTTCACCTATTAACCCTGGCTTTTGCTACCGGTCATCAGACTGTGGAGATTAAACCGTTCTTTCAACGTTACCGGTTTCTCCGCTTGGTTTATAAGTATCACTCTAATGCTGAAGATGAGGTCTGCCTTTTCTGAATCTTTCTTTTCAATTTTTGTTTCGTTTTGTTTGTGTTTACAGTTATTTTGTTTTCTGTTTGGAGGATTATTTTATGTTTTAAAATAAGAAAGAGAGAGCAGAGTAAGAGTATTAATTTAATTTTTGCCTTTTTCTTTTTTGCTTTTTTATATATCCTATGATTTTTTTAATAATAACTGTTTAATGTTTTTGTTTGCAGGTATAGTAATTAATTATGATTTAAAGAAAGTACTGTGTGTGTGTGTGTGTGTGTGTAAATAATTGTTATAAGGATAATAACTTCATTTTTTTTGGAAAACTTACTCTGTAGTGGTTATATAAAAAAATAAAGAAAAAGATATTGATTTTGTTTTGCAGGTCATCTTTCCAGCTCTTGATAATCGTGTGAAGAATGTGGCAAACTCGTATTCATTAGAACACAAGGGTGAAAGCAATCTTTTCGATCAATTATTTGAGCTTCTAAATTCTTACACTCAAAATGATGAAAGTTTTCCACGTGAGTTAGCATCCTGTACCGGCGTCCTTCAGACATCACTTAGTCAGCATATGGCCAAGGAAGAGCAGCAGGTGAGGTTTCGTTGTTGCCGTTTATTTACTTTCCGTCTACACAGTTCAATGAGATAACTCTTTATTTATGAGATAAGGCATGTAATTGATGAGTAGATATAACTTGCATGTTGAAAAAATAATGTTGTAATTAATACATTAGAGAAGCATTTTTAAGATGTCATGACCTTTTTTTTTTTCAGCTGAGGGACTCATTACCTAAATTTCGACTATATATATATATATATAGGTTTAATTCAGCTCTAGCTCTTTAGTTGAAAAATGCTGTCAATTATAGGTTCAGAACTCAATCTTTATAAATTTTCTCTATCTCAAATCAAAGGATGCTATTCTATTGTTTTGGATAATCTCCTGAATTGCCTTATGCTTCTCTAGTTTACATTCTAGCCATTTGACTTGATGCTAGGAGTCTCTTTGTCCACATTTCATGTATGGTTTCGATTTCTCGTCGTTACAATACAATGAAACCATTTGAGAAATAGAATAGGCATGCAACTGCCATATAATGTGTCAGAGCATGGATGTAACTGTTACATGAAAGGAGGAAAGTTTCATATAGGTAACAATTTTCATATAATGTGTGTGACAGTTTGATCTTGTATAGAAAGTAATGCATCCACTTGTCTTTCTTGTGGATCCTTGTGCATCAATGAGTGGAACTGAATTATCATATATGATTCTTGCCAATCTGGTAGCATGTTGTGAATATGAAATCTCTTCAAAGAAAGGTGAGATCATTTCTCTTCCAGATAGCTTAATTTACCATGTCATTGAAATGCCATAAAGGCAAAACAGATGGCCTTTTAGTAGGAAGGAATTGATAGTTGGAGCAGAGAACGCCTTTGGATAGGTTACAGCACAGTACATAGGTTTTAACAATTATTTATTCCAGACATAAGAATGTTGCAAATATCTATTTTAGTCATTTCAATCTTTGATATGTCAGGTTTTTCCCTTGCTTATTGAGAAGTTCTCAGTCGAAGAGCAGGCATCTCTAATCTGGCAGTTTATATGCAGCATTCCTGTTAACATGTTGGCTGAGTTTCTGCCCTGGCTTTCATCCTCTATTTCACCAGTTGAATACCAAGACATGCTCAAGTGCCTAAGCATGATAATTCCAAAGGAAAAGCTTCTGCAACAGGCAAGCACTTTTCATCCATCATTTTCCCCCATGTTGGATATATTATGCACAGAATGTGTGGTTGATTAAAATGGTTTCTCAAAATAGGTTATTTTCACCTGGATGGAAGGGAAGAAGAGCACAGATGCAGTTGAAAGTTATGTAGATAATCATGAGGTTTTAAGCCAGAAGGATTCTCCTACTAGCATGTTAATTTTGGAACTGGATAAAGAAAAATGTACCTGTAAGAAATCCAAGACTGGGAAAAGGAAATATTTGGAGCCAAGTAATGAGGATTCTGATACCATGGAAACACATCCAATAGATGAAATTCTTCTTTGGCATAATGCTATTAAGAGGGAGTTAAATGAAATAGCTGACGAGGCTAAGAAGATACAAAGCTCTGGAGATTTTACTAATTTATCAGCATTTGATGAGCGGCTGCAATTCATTGCTGAAGTTTGCATCTTCCACAGGTATTTTTCCTTTCTATTGTTTAACTTTGCAGCCAAAGAGATATTTATTTCCCACCTTTTTCTTTTTGCCTTTTCTTAACTTCTTAAATTTGTCATACCCATTTTATGATCTAGAATTATTTTTTCCTCACATAATTGGGAGATATTGTAGTGCTTCATTATTCTTAGAATAATGTTTATCTTCACAGTTCAAAATATGCAGAAATAAGCTTGGCTAGGCTTTTATAAAATTTTCATCTGCCACATGGATGCTGTTACATGATGATGGTGTATCTGAAAGACTCCTGGAAAAGGCCCAGAAGCAGAACAACATGCATGCAATTATTCTGTTTTGACATGGATCTGTTGGGCACCATACTGTATTTTCAAATGTTCAACATGCCAATTTTGAACTTTTAAAATGTCTTGTAAATCTTAGTTGTGATTGAACTCTCTGTCTGAAACATTTTTCCTTTTCTGATTACAGTATTGCTGAGGACAAAGTCATATTTCCTGCTGTAGGTGGAGAATTTTCATTTTCAAAAGAGCATGCAGAAGAAGAAAATCAATTTAACGAGTTCAGATGTTTAATTGAAAGCATTCAAAGTGCAGGTGCAAGCTCTAACTCTGTAGCTGATTTTTATGCAAAGCTATGCTCGCATGCTGATCAAATAATAGAAACTATACAAAGGCACTTCCACAATGAGGAAATACAGGTTAGCTTTCCTTGTTTAGAAAATATTTCTTTCAAGGGATGTTTGGCATTTTCACCAAGTCATGCATCAATTTTCCAGTAATACTGAACTAGCATCACTGTGTCTTGTCAAAAGGAGCCAGTCATGGGAGTTGGAGGGCTTGATAATGTATGGAGGTGCTTGAGGAAGTTAAAACATAAAATATATCACCTGGGTCTTAGAAAGATTGTATTAGACACTCTGGTCTTTTAAGGACAAGTCAGTGGTGTTGCATGACTAGAAAACTTTAGCGCCAGACATCCCCTTTTGATTCTTCAATTCTGTATGCTAAGCTCCTTGCATGTCTAGGTTCTCCCACTTGCCCGTAAGCACTTTAGCTTCAGAAAACAGAAGGAACTTTTATACCAGAGCTTGTGCATGATGCCTTTGAAAGTGATTGAGCGGGTCTTGCCATGGCTGGTGGGGTTATTAACAGAACATGAGGCCAGGAATTTCCTAAAAAATATGCAATCAGCAGGTTCCTATATTATGCTTCTTGTAGCCACATTATGAATACTTTCTATTAAAAAATCACTATTACATACACAATTCTAATGAGTCACTTTGGTTCAGCTCCAGCAGTAGACACAGCTCTTGTAACTCTTTTTACTGGTTGGGCATGCAAGGGTCGTAGCCAAGGTGTGTGCTTGTCTTCAAGTGTAATTCGTTGCTGTCCTGCTGATATTGAGGAAAAATTTGTTCCATCATGCTGTGCGCGTTTGTGTGCCTTTTGTTCAAAGGATAGTCCTGTTTCAATCAGTGAAGGTATCAAAAGGCCACAAAAAAGAAACATCTCAGGATCTTGCAAAAATAGCAATATCTGCAACCCCATAGAGATTCTGGATGCCCATGAACCAACTTGTTCTGATAGGTCTTGTTGTGTCCCAGGTTTGGGAGTAAACAGCAAAAATCTGGGATTGACTTCTCTTTCCACCACCAAGTCTTTGCGATCTTTATCTGTCAAATCCTCTGCTCCAGCCCTTAACTCCAGTCTTTTTGTCTGGGAAGCAGATATGGTCTCTTCTGATTTGGGGTATACAGAACGACCGATAGATACTATTTTTAAATTTCATAAAGCCATAAGCAAAGACTTAGAGTATCTTGATGTCGAATCTGGAAACCTCAGTGATTGCGATGAGGCATTTCTTCAGCAGTTCATTGGAAGATTCCGTCTATTATGGGGCTTATACAGAGCTCATAGCAATGCTGAGGATGAAATTGTTTTTCCAGCATTAGAGTCTAAAGAGGCACTTCATAATGTTAGCCATTCTTATACACTAGACCATAAGCAGGAGGAAGAATTATTTGAAGACATTTCATTTGTCCTTTCTGAGCTTTCACACCTTCATGAAAATTTGCAAAAGTTTCAAGTGATGGAGGACCCATCAGGAAGTACTCTGGAGCATTCTATTGGCCATCTCGATGATTATATGGGAAAGTATAATGAGCTAGCCACCAAGATTCAATGGATGTGCAAATCTATAAGAGTTACTTTAGATCAACATATTAATAGAGAAGAGCTTGAGTTGTGGCCATTGTTTGACAGGCATTTTTCAATTCAGGAGCAAGACAGGTTAGTTGGTTGCATAATTGGGACCACGGGGGCTGAAGTACTGCAATCTATGTTGCCTTGGGTTACTTCTGCCCTGACTCAAGATGAACAAAATAAAATGATGGACACATGGAAACAGGCAACAAGAAACACAATGTTTAATGAGTGGCTTAATGAATGCTGGAAAGAAACTTCAGCATCACTTGTGCAGACTGAACCATCAGGAGATACAATTTATAAAGAAGAAGGTATCTCATGCATAAGAGATTTTGGTTTTGCTTGAAATACTGTGCAATGTCATGTTTATTTGAATTTTTTTAGCAAGGGCATGATTGGTTGCAGGCTAGTGATGAGTATTTCACTAATTACAGCTTTTCGTATTACAGGCAGAGAGTTTCAAGAAAGTTTAGACCAAAGTGATCTGTTTAAACCTGGGTGGAAAGATATCTTCCGCATGAATCAAAATGAGCTTGAATCTGAGATTAGAAAGGTTTATAGGGACTCGACTCTTGATCCTAGGAGAAAATCATATCTTGTTCAAAATCTTCTAACAAGGTTATTTTCTGGTGATTATGATATGCTTTATTTTTCTCCAATCTGATACATTAGCACATGCTTGGATTTATTTAGTTGCTAGCTCTTTTTTGATCTTTCTTAAAGAAGGCCTTACTTTCCTGATCATGAATTCTACTGTTATGTAAATGGTTTTGTTCTAGCCGCTGGATAGCTGCTCAACAAAAGTCACCTCAAGAAACTGCAGGGGAAAATTCTACTGCTGCTGATGTAATGGGATGCTTCCCAACATTTCGAGACCCTGAAAAACAAGTATATGGGTGTGAACACTACAAGAGAAACTGTAAACTTCGTGCTTCTTGCTGTGGTAAACTGTTTGCTTGCAGATTTTGCCATGACAAAGTTAGTGATCACACGATGGACAGGTAAGGCTTGATATGATTCGTAGCATTTCAGGTTTCAAGTGAATTCTGAATGTATGATGTTTTGTTCAATCACTGTAGAAAAGCAACATTGGAAATGATGTGCATGCGCTGCCTGAAGGTCCAACCAGTAGGGCAAATCTGTGCAACACCAACATGCAATGGTCTTTCAATGGCGAAATATTATTGCAACATATGCAAGTTTTTTGATGATGAAAGGTATGCGATTCTAACTTCTCTATCAATCAATTGTCAAACTCATTAGATTCAATGAATAGAAAGCATTTAAAACTTGTTTTATTATTTTAATGTTGCTTTGGCTTGAGAATGATCAAATAACATGAATAGATAGAGGTCCTTTTCCCTGGTCCAGAAACAGCTTGATTTCTTTTGTGATGGTTATTTATTGCTTGGATATGTGGGAAGAAACTAAAGAACCTTGGGCATATTAAATTCATCTGCTGTAACTGGAGTTCACATCTACTTGAATATATATATATATATATATATATATATATATATATATATATATATATATGGCCCAAAAAAGAGTTCCATCTTAAATTCCTAGAATGCCACTTGCCACTTAAATAGATATAGGTCACTCTAAATATTTGTATAGCAAATATTTGCATTATCTTTGTCTATCCTAATTAATCATTTGAATACTGAATTATTATGATGGGTAGTTAACTTCAGCAGCCTATGTGTTGAAACTTGTAGTTTTCTGCTTCTAACTGACATTGGCATCAATCAGGTGCCACAAACCATAAATTTTGCACTTTGTGCATCAGTGTTGGCGCTGACATGCTTTACTTGCTGGGCATCACATGCTAAAGCCATCCATTTGTCCTGACAGGCCAAATTGAATAAGAAATTAATAATCATACTGTGATAAGAAGTCAGATTAGGGAGGATCGGTGTACCATTCCTTGATGGAATTGAAATGACATTTCAAGAAGTCTAGGGACAGAGAACTGGTATTGCCTAGTCTAACTGGAAAAAATAGAAAAAAAATAAAAAACTTGCTATATGATTTCGATGTAATCATGAAGCTCATTCCTCATGACTTGTCGAGTTCACTAAATTAAGAAATACATATGGGGAAACTGTGTGATATCAAATATTGATGGACAGAACATATTTGCATTGCTCAAAAGTAGGTTCTATTTCCTCTAAAAGTCTTGAATTTACAATGGCATTTCAAGTTGATATAAGCAACTCCTTACTCTGTAGAATTTCTTGAAAACTAAAATTGAGCTGGTTAGTTTGCTTTTGAATGACAACCATCTTATTATTGAACATTTCTATGTTAGCTTTTGTTTCTATTATGGTTTTGTTAGTCATTTTACTTTTGCCATGAATGTATTTCTGACTTCAGGAGTGTATATCATTGCCCATTTTGCAATTTATGCCGTGTTGGGAAGGGTCTTGGTATTGATTTCTTTCATTGCATGACTTGCAACTGTTGTCTGGGGATTAAGTTAGTGAACCACAAGTGCCTGGAGAAAGGTTTAGAAACTAACTGCCCCATTTGCTGTGATTTTTTATTCACATCAAGTGCAACAGTCAGAGCTTTACCTTGTGGCCATTATATGCATTCCTCATGCTTTCAGGTTTTGTATACTCTCTCTTGTTTTCAGTCCATGTTTCTTCTGTTTTTCTTCATTTATCTTGATTCGTGCATTTCAGAACGGTGGCTTATTTTTCTCCTCCATCTCATGTTCTGTAGGCATATACTTGCAGTCACTATACTTGTCCAATATGCTGCAAATCCTTGGGAGATATGGCGGTAAGAGAACAATTTCTTGTTATAGTTGCTGTCGTCAGAGATGTGCATTACCTTGTTCATTGTAATATAGTTTGCATCTCACCAGGGGCACTTGAGGAGATGACAGTGAAATTGATGATCAGTTGAACTAGAATGCCTTTTACCTAGAGAGGAAGGTTTAGAAATTGGGGATAAACAAACAAGTATTGTTACTTGTCGAGAATTGGATTTCCCCTACCCGTAATTATATATTTTACAGAATTTATCTAGCTTTTCTAGGATGCTTATTGGTGGTTTATTCTTTTGATACCAAGAAGACTAGAATTTTCAGTTTTCAGTTTGATTTATCTTTTCCAATGGCTTTATGGGGACCACTGGAATGACTGCCATTTGCGGTTTCCTCGTGCTCTTGCTGATTGAAGGAAAAGGTTGGACAGCTTCTTCGGTTCTTCCTATCCTCAAGGAAACATTCTTCACTGTTAGAACAGAAATTCATCGTTAGGATAAATTCCCTTCTAAACAATAAAATTCTCAAGGTAATCGAGGATCTTTTGCACATTCGATAATACCCATTAAAACGTGAACTTCATTCCCTTGGGCAACAAGAAAGATCTAATACACAGTTGACTAGTTTATATGAACTTTCTTGTGGTTCAGGTATCATAATTGTTTTGATGGATTTCATCCAAGCGCAATAGAACTACAAAGTCTATCCTCTCCATACATCTCATCAGCATTATTTGTTAAATTCTACTGAATCATTAATATAATGATAGGCACAAAATTTTGTCATCGGAGTCTTTCTGTTTACTTGGCTATGAAATGCGTGAAGCATCGTTATGTTATTATAACAATTATTGTAAACCCACCCAGGTTTATTTTGGCATGCTTGATGCGTTGTTGGCTGCCGAGGAGCTGCCAGAGGAATACAGGGATCGTTGTCAGGTACACCTGCCTCTACAATTGATCTCTCCGGTACTTTGCATTCTAGTGAAAGTCATCGTAAAGTAGCATTTATTTCTAGTGAAACAAGAAAATATCTCAATTATAGTTTACAGAGCTATTTCTTTCAATCTTCTTTTATCGATCCAAAAAACAAAAAGAATTCGCTTTAGATTTGAATGGGTTCCCAGAATTATGTGTTCATACCCTATCCACACAAACTTGAAATCTCTTCGCCTTTTCCTCTGCTGGATTTCTCACAAGCGTGCAAGTTTTCCGGTGAAATTTCCTTTTTCCATGAAAGAAGAAATGGGTTTTTCTTAATTCCCGAGGGGATCGCGGCTTTTACTGAGATTAAAACTGACTGAAAGCATTCAACTTGTGCTGCGTTACTTGGACAAATTAAAATCTAGCCATCGTTGTTTAATTATCACAAGTCTCATTCAGAAGTGGTTGTTTATCTTCTTGATTATACTCCACGTTGAGACCTCTGATGCTCATATTTTAATGCAGGATATACTGTGCAATGATTGTGATCAAAAGGGGTCTGCACAATTCCACTGGTTATATCATAAGTGTGGATTCTGTGGGTCTTATAACACCCGGGTAATCAAGAATGAGGTGACCCATCCCAACTGCACCACTCGTCTCTGACAACTCATTTCCTAAACAAAGAGGTCTATGCTCAAGTCTGTATATACGTTTATGGCTAATCAATCATTTTTATTTATTTATTCCCCTTGCCAAATAACATAACAAAATAGAGAAATTTGCCAACAAAATAAACTAAAAGGGAATGGTGAAATCAACATGGCCAATCACTGTAGCTCTAGACTCGGTGGTACTATGGATTACGGTTTTGCCTCTTGTAACAAAAACATTTGGCCGGTAGGGGGTAAAAGGGTTATTTTATAACTTTTAGTTAATCGGTGAGCGCAGCTGAGGGTAGAAGAAACAGAGCACTAGAGCCACAGTTAGCAGAAATAGATAAGATAATTTAAATGTTGTTTATGTATACAGATCTCTGTTTTATCAAAGCTTCCTTCTCTTTAAAGCTTGCTTGACAGGGCAGGTTTGCTCAAATCATAAGTGGCTTGAACAATTTGTCTTGTCCGAAATCCCAATACAGGTTAGGGATTAGACATTGGATCATCGATACAGCAATTTTTTCAACTAGTATATTTGGAGTATGGAACATAAGAAATATTTGGCGAATATGGGTTTCTATTCAATTTCATGTCAATTAATTGATTGTTGATATATGGTTAGCTATACATCTAGTTTTTTCTTTCGTGAACATATTTGACCAAGTGTAAATAGAAAAAAAAAAAAAAAAACAGAGTGATAACGAATGTGCTCAAATTAAAAGAACAAAAATAAGAAAAAAAATATTATGAGTGAATTATAATTTAATCCATGTAGTTTATCAAAATTAAACAATGGATTGGTTAGTGCTAATCATTAGTTGATCAAAATTAAACAATGGATTGGTTAGTGCTAATCATTCTCACTTAACCATTTCTTTAATCTTCTGGAACACCGTTCTTTTTTCTTCTATTTTCCAAAAAATAAAAAAATAAAAAAATTTATAAATAGCATGAATCTTGATATCATAATAAAGATTAAATATATAGTTTTTGAGACCACAACGGTGTAGAAAATAACTAAAGCATATGAAAAAATGGATTAATGTTGCCCAACATTCCTGTACCTTTCGTTTTGTGTTTAAAAAATCACTCTACTATTTTTTCTTCTAATATCAACTCTATACGTTACGTTTTCATTATTATTACACTTTTTTTTTGTCAAATATTATTCCTAGCATTATTAAAAATTAATATGTTTCACATGCTCATAGTATAGAATATCTAATGATTTACATTTCAACCACTAAAATCTCTCAAAAATTTCACTTTAATATTTTAGTTTTATTAGAAATAAGTCCTTATATAAAAGTATTTCGGTCATCATATTTGATATTATATCTAATTTAGTCCTTAAATTGGTTTTTTTTTTCAATTGAGTTCTTACATGTCAAATCATAAACTTGGACAAATTAAATCAAATACAAAACTTTATTTTTTGTCTTGATTTTAAAATATTTATAACACTTCATTTTTTTCTTTCATTTTGTCTCAATTTTGAATTAATTAAATTACTTTGATCAAATATATGATTTTACATGAAATTGTTTTATTCATGGACTAAATTATATTTATTGTAAAAAAAGTGATAAAAAACTTTCATTGTGTCGTGGGCGATATCTCGATGAATTTAATTATTGTGAAATGTGTAAAATAGAAAAAATAAGTCACCGTCTAGTTTTATAGTTACTAAGAACTCTAATTCGTCTTTAGTGATTTTTAAATAAAGGGCTGGTTATGCTAAAGAGAAGATGAATATAATTATAAAACATCATATCTAAGGTATGTTATATTATTATTTGATTTTAATGATAAAAATCTCTATTTATGCTTACATGCCAATATTTTACCCAAACTAAATATATGTGTTTATTAGAGGTAAAAACTCATAGGATAGTGATTTGAGATTTTGGTTTGACAATGAAGCTTAATCTTTATTTTATTTTAATTATTGGGACACAATTCAAAATAACAATTAATGGAGACTTGAGTTTTGAATTGTTTCTTTTAACTATCCAATTTATATTAAAAAACCACAAATTAATTATTTACCCAAACATGTCCAACATAAATGATCATAAAGATTTCAATCCATCTAATTAGTAATTGAACACAACAAGAAAATTATAAGCACATTACATGTTCATTCAAATACGAAATACAAATACTTATGTTTTCGCAAGTCAAAATTTAATGAATAAATCACAAATCCTACTATAAACTAGCAAATCATATATTAAGGTTAAAAATTGATGTTTACTAATCATTGGAGTTGATTTGAACTGGACTGGAGAGGCTGGAGCACAAAAAAAAAGTTGTTGGAAAATAACATTGTTGTCGCATGGATAGATTTTTTTTCAACACTTCGTTGCATGTGTTTCTAGGAAAGAAAGGAGGGGGGGTGGATCTGTCTGTGGTATAGGAGACTCATTCTTCTTCCTGTTGGTGTTAGAGGTATCAACTACCTTTACCGGATCTGAGAGATTAGAGGTTAAAAAGTTGTTGCTACTATTAGACAAACTAAATGCATCAGATGATAGATTTTCCTTTGAATATTTGTTCACGTGCCTCCAGGAGTGGATCTGTATGATTAGAGGTTAAAAAGTTGTTGCTACTATTAGACAAACTAAATGCATCAGATGATAGATTTTCCTTTGAATATTTGTTCACGTGCCTCCAGGAGTGGATCTGTATGTGGTATAGGAGACTTATTATTCTTCCTGTTGGTGCTAGAGGTATCAATTACCTTTACCGGATCTGAGAGATTAGAGGTTGAAAAGTTATTGCTACTATTAGACAAACTGAATGCATCAGATGATAGATTTTCCTTTGAATATTTGTTCACATGCCTCCAGGAAAGGAGGTGATAGTGGATATGTCCACGACATGCAAGAATCCTTCTTCTTCTTCTTTTTTGTCTTGAAGGTGTCGACCACCTTTACCGGAGTTGAGAGATAAAAAGCCTAAAAGTTGGTGTTGTTGAACATTTTGCGCTATCACTTTTACAACTTTGGGAGGTTAGGTTTTTCTGTGTTTTAACTGCTTCATTGTCTACATTTGTTAGTTTATTGGGTTTTTCTTTGCAAGAGCCTTTCCCTCTTAGTATTTGAGTTTCGCCCCCTTCTTTGTTTGTATGAGTACCTATTATTTATATTGTTTGAGATCTTCTACAAAACAAGAAAAAATAATATGAAAAAATAATGTTACACAATTTATATTGTTTCTTTATTAATTATAGATTCATAATTAATTAAATTTTCCTCCCTCTTAATGTGCAAGATCTTTTCCTTACAATTTAACCTCTTTGGTTAATCTCCTATTTTTTTTTTTTTTTTATCTTTGCATAATCTCCATATTATTTTTTAGTCACCACTCTTATTAGTCCATTGTTCTCTCTTTCTTCTTATTTCACTCTCCAAACTCCTTTATTTTTTCTTTTTTTTTTTATTATTATTATTATTTATATTGTTATCATAATTAAATAATTAAAAACCAAAAAATAAATAATTGAGGGTAAAAAATTGTAATGAAAATTGCCATCTCTTTACAATATTTACGGTACAAAGATGTTGGAAAATTCATTTTACTTTGTATTTGTATAATAAGTTTGCAAAAAAGAATTACATCAGAAAGAATTGTTTTTTAGTAAAATAGTCTCATCAAGAGAAAACTACTCTAAAAATTAAAACAAAACAAGTCTCATCGAAAGATAACTAACCTCAAAACAATATATAACACAAAAACAAGTCTCATCAAGAGACAACTAACCTCAAAACAATATACAAAGCAAAGCAAGTCTCATTGAAAGACGATTAACTTAAAAATATATAAAAAGCAAAACAAGTCTCGCTGAGAGGCGATTATCCTCCAAACAATTAAAAAAAGATCTCATCAAGAAGCGAATACCTTAAAATATTAAATAGTCTCATTAAAAGATGATTACCCTAAAATCAAATAGATTGTCCCATTAAAAGATGATTACCCTAAATCAAATAAATATCAGAACAACAATTAGATAAATAGTCTCATTAAAAGGTGACTATCCTTAAATCAAATAATAAAAATATAAGCACATCACAAGTTCATTCAAATACGACATACAAATATATATATATTCGCAAGTTAAAATTGAATGAATAAATTGTAAATTGTGTTATAAACTAGTAAATCATTTATTGGGATTCAAAATTGATTTTTACTAATCATTTGAGTTGGTTGAGATTGAATTGGAGAGATTGAAACGTGAAAAAACAGTGCTGAAAAATAATACTGTTAGTGCGTAAATAAATTTTCTTTTAATGCTTTGTTATATGTGCAGCTTGGGAATGAGGGAGAGTGGATATTTTCTTAGTGTAAGAGACTCACTCTTCTTCATGTTGGTGTTAGAGGTGTTGATCACCTCCCCATCAGATCTTAGAGATTAGATGTCAAAAAGTTGTTGTTGTTATTGCTGAACAAACTAAATGCACTGAGTAACAGATTTTCCTTCGAATATTTTTTACATGTGCCTCCAAGAAAGAAAAAGAGTGGATATGTATGTGGCGTGCACATCTCCCTATTCTTTTTTTTTTTGATTCACGTGGGGTGTCCGGGTCAGCTTGCGCGCACCACGACTATTCCCCACGGCCTACTGGATATCCTGCAAGCCCAGAGGCAGGTTAGGCACCGCGGGGGTGACAGACGTGCACATAGAGGGTCGAACCCGGGACGGGGATGGAACAAGTCACAAGGTTGACCACAACAGCTAGGCCCTCAAATGCCCCTATTCTTTCTGTTGGTGGTGGAGGTATTGACTACCTCCACTGGTTTGAGAGATCAAAGGCCTAAAGGTTATTATTGTGGTTGAACTTTCTTGACATTCTCTTTTATAGCTGCAGGAGGTTAGTTTTTTTTTTTTTTTTGTGTTTTTGTTGTTTCCTTGTCTTCTTTTATTATTTGCTCAGGTTCTTTTTTGCAAGAGCCTCTCCCTTTTAATATCTAGGTGTCTCCCCTCTCTTTGTATATTGTAGTTCGTTTTATTTATGTTGTTTGAGATCATATGCAAAACAAGAAAAATTGAACTAGAAAAATAACGTTAGGAAATTTATATTACTTCCTTCATGATTATGAATTTCTAATTAATTAAATTTTCTCTTTTTAACCTATAATTTCTCCTCTTTGTTTAATTTTCTACTTATTTTTCTTTTCATCTTTTGCATAATCTCCCATATTATTTTTTAACTCCCACTCTTTTTAGTCCATTGGTCTCTCTTTCTTTTTATTTCATTTTCTAAACTCTATTCTTTTTTATTTTTCTATTTATGTTTTTATATTATTATCATAATTAAATAGTTAAATACCATAAATTAAATAATTGATGGTTAAAAAGGGTTATAACACATTGAAGGATTTATTTATATAAAAAACAAAATACAGAGATATATGACAACGTTACCCATACAAAATTTGTTATAATTTTCAAAATATGTAATGTTATTATATTTCAAAATTTTATTTTAATTAAGTGCTACTTTTTTATTTATAAAATTAGAGTAACTATATTTATTTTATACTATTTTGACCGTAAACTTAAAACAACATTATTGTTTTGCTACAATATTAAAAAGAAACAAAGTTATCGGGGTGATCGGTAAAATAACTAAATAATATAAGTGGAGCAATGCTTTTTATTGTTCAGAAAACTCTATTCACACAATCATATTCATTTATTATTTACATTTCCTATTTTCTTCCACTTTGATTCATGTAATTTACCTATGAAATGGTGTTTCATTCGCCTGAATTTTTTATTTAAATTGACTATTCTATGAGTATATGTTCATTACCTTTTATTTTTCATCATCTCCATGAAAAAATTGTCACCTCAATTTATAATGGAGCTATCGAATCATTGTTTCTCTATTATTATCATTATTGGTCTTTTCAAACTGAATTGCCCTCAATCGATCTAATTGTGTTTATCTTTCCTAATAGCAATAAAAAAAAAAACATGTAAATCATCATTATCATTATTTCTATGGTTAAAAAGGGTTATAACACATTAAAGGATTTATTTATATAAAAAATAAAATACAGAGATATATGACAACGTTACCCATATAAAATTTGTTATAATTTTTAAAATATGTCATGTTATTGTATTTCAAAATTTTATTTTAATTAAGTGCTACTTTTTTATTTATAAAATTAGAGTAACTATATTTATTTTATACTATTTTGACCGTAAACTTAGAATAACATTGTTGTTTTGCTACAAGATTAAAAAGAAACAAAGTTACCAGGGTGATCGGTAAAATAACTAAATAATATAGGTGGAGATTTTATATTATACAAAAACTTAAAAACGACAATGCTTTTTATTGTTCAGAAAATTCTATTCACACAATCATATTTATTTATTATTTATATTTTCTATTTTTTTTTCACTTTGATTCATGTAATTTACCTATGAGATGATATTTCATTCGCCTGAATTGTTTTTTAAAAATGACTATTAGGTTTTTTTTTTAAAGGTCGGCCTTTCATTTTTTTTAATTATATATATTTTTTATTTTATAATAAAAAGCTTTTTAATTAATATTATTACAATAAAACTTAGAAAATTAGCCAATTATGCCTTACTTTTTCGAGAAAGACTTGAGTTTTTTATGGTAATATTTTTAATTAATTTATAAAAAAGAATTTATACAAATCTAGTATGCATGAATTTTTAAAAGATTATTCATGAATATTCAATGACAATATTATTTTTTGAAATTAATCATTTTTTTATATTGTTGCGTCAGAGTTATTATGTCATGGTTTTTTTTATTGACATTTACTTTTTATATGATGCTAAGTTTTTATTTAGAAAATCATTATTCTAATAAAAAAACATGTTTTCTCTAGGAAAAATGCATGAATAAAGATGGAAGGTTTTGGCTAAAGAAAATGTTTTTTCTTAGTGATTTAAATCATTGTGAATTTATAATTTTAATTGTGTTAGTTTTTCATTCAAAATATCATGCTACTTATAAAAAATAAGTGTTTTTATAAAAATAAAAAATGCATTAATAACAAAATGAAGATTAAAATAAAAACTATATTTTTTTCTATAATTTAAATCATTTGGATTGTTAGAAATATTTATTCTTATAATTAAGTAAAAATAGATTTTGGGCATTCATATGGCTAGTTTACGCTATTGAGAAATAAAGTAAAGAAAAAATAAAAAATAAAAAAGTCTCTCTTTCTTTCTAATTGGGTGCTTAATTTCATATATATTTTTTCTTACTTTGAGTCTTAGGGCTCCAAGAGTTCAATTGGGTCCTTCATATTTGAATTTTGGAATAAAGCTTATAACCCCATGCAATTCTATTACATAATTTTTTTTTAATTGAATTTAACTAGCATCATCAAATTTCAATATCTTTTGTTTGAAAAAAACAAGATTTATATTTATTTTAAGCACGGTAGACTTTTCTCACATTATCCTAATATATTTATTTGAAGCTAAAAAATTTAATTTGAAGTAAAAAACAAAATAAAATTTTTTTAAATTTATTTAAAAATGCTTTTAAAACGACAAATTAACATATTATTAATAAGAAAATAATATATTTTTTAAAAAATTTATTTTTGATATTAGCATATTAAAATGAAATGAAAGTAAAAAAAATATTTTAATATAAAGTAAAAAGAAAAATAAAAAAATTTAATTTTTTTTTAAAATGCTTTTAAAACAAAGAAACAAACATATTATTAATAAGATTCATAATCTTGATCCTCGCAGGCAGTTATCCTTTTTCTGAACCACAGGGATTGATATGATGAAGATGAAATACCACAGGGACCTTATATTTCAATTGTAAATAACAACTGTGGAAACACCAACCAACCAAAGCAAAGTCTTTACCCGAACGTTAAAACCGCTCTCTCCTCTCCTCTCTTGATTTAACATCTCTCAGAGTATAACTATAAATTCCCCGGCGATTAGAATATATAAAAGGATTCTTGTCATACAGCAATCTCATTTGATGACCAAAAGCTCCATCCTTTTTGTTTGCTCTCTTCATTCCACAATTCCCTCACAATCCAACCCCTTCAACACACAGCTTCACATAAAATAAAGAAAGACTCACAAATTCAGAAGTAGTGGTTTTGTTTGCGAATACCAATGGCTTCCTCATCATCTCAAGAGAGATCAAAGCAACTGCACAACTTTTCTTTGCCTTGTTTGAGATGGGGCAATCAGAGACTCCTTAGATGTGTCAAAGTCAGTGATGACATTATCAATAGCAATGATGATAATCAGCACCAGCAAGGATTTCAATCAAAACCCATCAATTTGGTTTCTTACAAGAATTATAAACCAAACCCGATTCAAGTCAACAATGCTGCTGCCAAAAGATTGAAGCTTCCTTCTTCTTCTCCTTTTGTTGTTGAGGAAGAGAAAGGAGGAGGAAATATTGATGAATCTCCAAGACCCTGGAATTTGAGGACTAGAAGGGCAGCTTGTAAGGCTCCACTTAGAATCGAAGAGCAGCCGTCAAGGAGAAATATTGTTGTTTCTCCAAGGAGGTATTTAGAGATTGATTCACCAAAGAAACATTATGAGAGTTTGATGTTGAAGAGGCAGCAGAGTTTCGAGATGAAGGAGAAAGTCAAGTTTTCGATTTCTTTATCAAAGAGAGAGATTGAAGAGGATTTTCTTGAGATGGTTAGAATTAGGCCACCAAGGAGGCCTAAGAAGAGGCCTCGAATCGTACAGAAGAATTTGGATGTAAGTTTTTCTGGGTTTGATTTTCTTGCTTGTTTGCTGAGAAAATGTTGGAAAGTTTTGTTTTTATTGAGTGATTGGCTAATCAGTCAGTTGTAGAATTATCATGCCATATAATTTGATTTTTTCCTCCAAAAAATTTCTTGTTCTAGTACTAATCAGATTAAAAGTTGTAGATTTCCATTTCCTTTCCTTTTTGTAGTATTTGACTCATTTTTGTTTTGTAGTTGGTTTCCAGAATGCTGATTTACAAATTTTTTTTTGGCTATTTTACAGTCAATTTTCCCTGGGTTGTGGCTAGCTGAAATTACACCAGATTCATACAAGGTTCAAGAAGTGCCTGAATCATGAAAGGTGATAATCTCTAGTTTCATATCCATGTTGTTTATATTTCTGATTGGATAATCCAATTCATTGTTGTTGTTGATTACCTTTTTATGATTTACATGGATAGTTTGGGTTATTAGTTATGGTGTTGGAAATTGGTTTTGCAGGGATTGAACTGAAAGCAAAATTGTTTTCTGGGGACTTTCTTTATATTCTGCTTCCTTCCTAACACTGGTGCAATTCACCTCGACTTATGGTAATGCTGCACCATTTTTGTAAATTGCAAATTTAATGAAATAAAATCTTAAATTCTTGCTTTGTTTTGCAATTTTTTTATTTTTAAGATTCTGCTTTCATTCATTGATTCCATCAATTTCTTTTCTGAGATGCTCTCAAACATGATGGAGTAGTTCCCTCTTCTTGGCATAATTTTATGTTTAAAAGCATGTTTCAAATTTATATCAAAAGAGTTCATTCTAATTTGATGCATGAAGCTACATGCTATGCCTTTTTTTTTTTTTTTTTGCGGAGAGAACTGAAGTACTTCATTGATTAGAGCCAGAATGCAAATCCTTTGTTCAAGGAATTAAATATCTATGAACCAATCCTGCTTGTGTCATTTGGACCTAATAGTTTGCTCAGAGGATGGCAACCTCATTCCCTTCTTGTTTGGCATGATTAGTGTACAAATAAAGCCGCTAAAAGCATTTGCATGGCTCGTGGTATGATATAAATGATAACAGCTTTGTCACTGGATGCTTTTAGAGAGGCACTTGAGAGCCTGAACTGCAGAAAATACAGTCTAGTTCCATAACAAAAACTGCTGTCCTTGCAAATGGGTAACCAAATCGAGCTGCTATTTTGCTATATCCGTGCCACCTTAACCACAGGAGCTTGCATAGATGATTTGAAGAGTGAGAAATAGGTTCTCCTAACCCCTGACTTCATGTAGCTCCATAATGGTACCAATTGTCGACTTCAACATGCCTACTGGACCCTTCAGTGCATTAGAAATGCTTTTGGGGTATAGTTTTTCACACTTCCCTTAGTTGTGTTTTCTTTGAATATTCTTGGAGAATAGAAATACCATTGTGCACTATCTTTGATGCTGTCTCTTTGATTTGAAACTTGAAATCCCTTGCCCTCCAAAAAGGACTCGGCATGACAAGGGAAATAATGACCTGACCATCTTCAAAAGTCTTTATCAACTGATTAAGCGGCTACTAAATTGTGGTTATGGTCTTTGTAGGACTTCATTTTCTAGCCAAACTACTTGAATTACTTTTAATGTCATACCTGTTCGCTCGCAGTACGGAGCAACCTCTACACACTAGGCTAGATTAGACTCCGAAGTGTATTGCACAAGACACGTCGAGCA
Source organism: Populus nigra (assembly GCF_951802175.1). Lineage (NCBI taxonomy): Eukaryota > Viridiplantae > Streptophyta > Magnoliopsida > Malpighiales > Salicaceae > Populus > Populus nigra. The sequence goes on from NC_084869.1 coordinate 4,550,120, forward strand.
AGATTTCTAACCGTTGGTAGCAGGAATAAGTGCCTGAGTTTTCTCCACCAAACCTTTGCATGCTGTATATGACCAGTGCCCGCACTTTTCTAAGTTGCTTTCTCTTCATTGCTTGGTTCTAACCACTTTGCATGATGTAGTTGATTGGTATCCACTTTGAAAAGAGAGACTTGGCTTGATAGAACATCCATGTATCAAGATTTGTTTATGCAATCCTGATTTGATTACACTGGAACTCATTAAGATATGTCTTGGAAACAAGGACTCTTGCTGCTTATGCTTTGGTTGACTAATCTAGGTCTTCTGATGATTTTTCTTTATGCTCTCTAACACTGAAAATAGACCAAAGGGGAGCTGATGCAATTTCTTAGAAGCAATGTGATGCGAACCCGTGAATATAAAGATCTAGAAATTCATAACAAAGTAGATAAACAACTCAAGAAAGCTAAAATTCAAGTTTGGATAAAAATCTTGACCTAAAAGATAGCCTTGTACCAAAGAACCAAAGGTATCCATTTTTTATAGTGAAACAAGAACTTAAAGTATGCGAAGATGCCACAAGGTCAGTTGTACCTTGCTAAGTTAGTTGTTGATCTTTGTCCCAACAAAAAATGTGATTTGCACTAAGTAAAAATCTAAATTATTCAATAATAAAAGGTTGTCAATTAAAGATTCTTGTAAAATTAGGAAACTCCAAAAAATAAGTTGTTAAATATATGTGTGTTATGAGAAAAAGAATCTTCTCTAAATAAAAAGTCTACAAATCAAAAGATAAAATTTGTATTGCATTTGCTGATCTGTATCGTAAGACCTTCCTGAATTTCGATTGACTTAAAATTTAAACTCAATATAGAAAAATATGTATGAAATAAAATTCTAGCCCGATCAATGGTCAAATGAAGAATTATTCTCAATAGAGTAAAACTAGACAGTAGACATAATTACACTAGAATCTGAATTTTTTCATTCAACCTTTTCTTGGATCATATCATTATCTCTCTTTTTAAGATGGTTCGTCCTCGAATCACCAATAAGTACTTTAAGACCTCTTATTTAAGCATTCAAAGCTTTTTTCTTGTAAACACTTACCTCCAACAACTTTGTATAAAAGTAGCAGTCATCCTTTTTCGTCTTTTATCTTTTTGGCATTGTTGCTACTCTCTCTCTCTCTCTCTCTCTTGATGAATACTTGACACAAGTAGAAAAATGAGATGAAAGACAAGCAAGTTATGATATGAAAACACTATAAAATAGGAATTCTGATCCAAAATCTTAAATCTGAAACTATAGGTATCCAACTGATCTTAATGAGACTAAACTTGAAAACCTCAATTTACCTTGTTACTCGAATGAATCAGCCCTTATAATACTTGAAATTGTGATTTTTTTAATCTCTTTTTTTTTTGCCCTAAATAGATATTCTTGACAGAATTAAATGTTGATACTTTTTTTTTTTATCAAGGGATCCTTAATGTAAAACTAGACGATAACAAAAAAGACAACAAAACAAACTGAAAAGAACTATAACCAAATCAGACTCGGAACAAGATAAAAGAAAAACAAGAAAAAGATATACCCAGAAACAAATTTAAACAACTAAAACAAAGAGGATATAACCTAATTTTCAGAGTCTTAACTCTAATACCAACTGATGCAAACCTTATGGATATAAATATTCAAAAATCCACAAGTAGATAAACAACAAAATTCAGGTTTGGATAGAAACTTTGACCCAAAAATAACCTTGTACCGAAGAACTAAATGTATTGGAAAAGAATTCGGACCTGTTGTTTATAGTGAAACAAGAACCCGAAGTTTGTGAAGATGCCACAAGATCAGTTATACCTTGATAAGTCAGTTGTTGATCTTTGTCTTAGCAAAGAACATGATTTGCACTGAGCAAAAACCTGAATTATTCAATAATAAAAGGTTGCCTGTTAAAAATCCTTGTAGAACCAAAAAACTTCCAAAAATAAGATGTTGAATATCCTTGGATTACGAGGGAAAAATCCTCTCTAAATGGGAAGTCTAAAAGTCAAAAGGTAACAAATAACAAAATCCGTATTGCATCTATTGACCTATATCGCAAGACCTTTTCAAAATCCAATTGATTTGAAATTTTAACTTAATATAGAAAAATATATCTGGAAACTCCTGATAAAATTTCAGCCTGATCCAACGGTTATATTGAGAGTTATGCTTAATATAGTAAAACTGGACCATAAACATAATTATACTAGAATCCAAATTTTCTTATTTCACCTTTTCTTAGATCTTATCACAATTTCAAGTCAGCAAGGGTAACAATATAATTGAAGGTGAATCGATTGAGTAATATGTAGTCATTTCATGGTGTTTCATCAGCAACAGATGGGAGCTCACATAGAAGTCTGCTTCACTGTAGGAACAGGACATGGAACACACCACGAGTCAGCTAAATGAGTTCTATAATCTGGCTTAATTTTTATTGGCACCCTGTCATGTTTAAAATCATTTGTGAATCTAGTTATAGGTTAATTCTAGAAAATCTTTTATCCTGTACTGATTGCAAACATCATCGGTATGCTTCATGCTCAGCCCACCACAACTATGTTTGTTATTGCGGCCAGCTGTGCAGTTAGCCGCAATAACACACGCACGCTTAGCTGCATAATCTCTCAGCCGTAACCTAGCTGTGCCCGTGAAAGTCTGAGGTGCCTTGGGGAGAAACATCAACAATGAAACAACACCCTACGTCAAGCCATTTGCTGAAACATAATTAATGGTTCCAAATGAGTCGAATTTGAACCGAAGTGGTAGGGAAGAATCACAGATAACTGTGCACAAAGATGGAAGGGTATCAGTGGTGGGAATGTTTCTTTTCTTTTCTGCACTGTCAAGTGTTGGGTTTATTGAGTGTGGAGTTACAGAGAGCAAAACCTGGTATTCTTATTGGACACTCATAATAGCTGAATTCACTGTTTTTTATATATGTAGCTGGGGTCCAAGAGGAACTCAATTGATCACATTTGACTTCTATATTTAAGAAGTCTATTGAGCTGTTTTTCTAAAAAATAGGTGTTAAATTTTTGGAAAACTGGGTTCGACAGGCATAAATACAATCTGGCTTTCCTTGTTATGAAAATCTGTTAACAAAGTTCAACATTAAACGACCAAAAACAGCGATACTCCAATCAGTATTGTAGGCTGATACGGGGCTAAAAGCTAGTCATTTCTGTATCAGAGTAAAACATGCCCGTTCTAGGATTAGCTTCTTCATATAATAAATACAGCCTTGACCGTAAATCTTATCCTCTTTGCTTCTTGTTGATGGCGTTATCTATCTTCATTTGTAGGGCATTATTTCTTGTTATCCTATTTCTTTCATGATTTTCTATCTTCTCAAGCAAAACATTCCTTCGATTATCTGATTGGCACTGAATTCAGTGCCTTTATGTCGAGTTGGAACCTCTTGTTTAAGCAAAAGCTTTTGCTATCATAGGCTGCCTTTGCCCAAAAGGGCCATCAGTGGATCAGAGTTGCATGTCTCACACCAGAATCTACATACTGGCTTGGTGCCCATTTATCCAATCATCTTCCACGCAATACTCTCAGATAAAAAACTCTTTATATTGAAACTAGTGTGGAAGTATTCCTCTTCATGCACTATTGAACAAGGGTACTGCCATATTTTGCTGCTGTGGAAGATTGTCAACTTACCGTGTTGTAACTGCAGTCATTGTCACAGCACAATTTGCATTATGAACAGCACGGGTAAATTTAACATTTTTTTTTAATCAATAGTGATGTGATTTTGGTATTGCCAGAACAGACATTTTGAGAGTTATTCTACAGAAGAAAAGTATGTACACTGAGAACACTATTCAATCAGATAAAAGAAACAGGGAAAACAGAAACAAAAAGCTGTTCCATTTCTGACCCTTTTATTGGTCCCAGCTAACAGCAATACAGCATAAGTATTAAATTTCATTGAAGATGAATGTCCATTCAACCTTTAGATTTGCCTATGCTTCGCATCCTATGAGAAATTTTGTTTCCAAGTATTACTGTGCATGCTCAAGCGCGGGCAGAAATTTTGTATTTCAATCTTCATTGCCAGGTTTTGGATTTAAGAACACCCTTTCATTGTGTTTCCACCTGTGTGAATTCAGTCAGAAATCTCTCTGGAGATAATGTTTCCAACAATGGGTTTTAAATTCATCATGAAACTGTATCCTCTATTTTCTCCATTACTATTGTTTTGTGAAAATATTACCATTTGAATGAAGACACAAGGAAAAGAAACAGTGATTCTGAAATGATAAATCATATCACTGTATATTTAATCCTTTATTAATTGAGAAATATTAACTAAAGATGCTTTCATTTGGCCAGCACTGCCCTGTATACCAGTACTCTCCAAGCCTGCATTATAACATCCAAATTGACAGCTTGCTTGTGCTTTGAATTCTTTCATAAGTGAGGATAAGCAACAATAGTTGAATTTAATCTGAAAATATGAGGTTCAAAACTGAAAAAAGTGGGAGAGAATTAAGCAGGAAGAAGGTCACTTCAACTTTTGAAGTTCAATACTTCAATGAACCTACAAAATAACTTCGAAATGAAAGATTCCAGCTCTTTTTTTTTCGGGTCTTCTAATTCCACAATAATGATAACGAAGTTGACCACTACCTAGGTATACATTATTTATTTGAAAAGAAGAAAAAGACTAATTGGTAAACTCCTGCAAAGCTTCTTGGTGGTGAGAATGGGATCTACTACCTGATTTTCTCACTTTTGATCAACACGGGGAATGGTTCATGTTTTGAATGGGTTGGAAGCAATGGGGCACCTTGAAAAAACACAGAAGAAATGGTCTTCTTTTCCTCGGACTCGGACACTGCATAATTCTCAACAACCCTGAAGGAAGCTACCATGAAGCCCCCTGGCATTATTGATAGTCCCCACATATGTCCGTCCGTTATCCATCCATATTTCTTTCATGTATTAGGCATGTTGAAGCTCAAGTAATTTTTAGCCAGAGCAGTGAATGTTCTAGCCCAAAATAGTGAAAGTGCTTTTCATCTACAGTTTGTTTTTACGACAAGAATGATTTGATTTCGGACTTCATAGAGTTGAAATGTGGGATCCATTGTTGATTAGTACGCCTTTATGAGAGGAAAATTAAGGATAAGGTTTACGGCTAAAAAAATCAAAGAAGTTTTTAATGGAATAAATAATAAATAGCAAGTTTTAATTAATCTGATTCAGAATTCAAGAAAGCTTATTGATGAAATCAAGTTCATTACACAAGGATTGAGATGGGAAGATTCAAATCAGATAATTTTATTTTTCACTACTTTTTTTATCATAACTAAAGCTATAAGTTGAATTTGAAAGTGATTCTAGTTGGACCGAAAATTTGACTTTTATATCTTTTCAATGATACATGACACGTTTTCTAATTCATTAAGAAGAGAGATAACTATTTGTTTGAAATTAAGTTTTAATGCTGCTAACAGATTACGAGAAAAACCGCCATTGTTTTATTTTAATTAGTTGGGCTATTAAACTATCTTTGTTTTGTACAATACTTATTTAAGTTTCAGACTTATTTATTTTATTAATTTTAATTATTTTGGTCTAGTTTTAGCTTGATTTGAGTATTATTTAAATTGAATTTATGCATGTCCCATTAGAAAAACTAGAGTTACTTAGCTTTATATTACAAGTACTCTTTGTGAAGAATATTTCTATAACAGATTTTTTTGTAGAATAAAAATATTATCTCTTTTGGTTTTTGGTTGAATTTTTAACTCTTTAAAAGAATTGATCAATTTTTATTAGTGATTTTATATATTTTTTTTGTTCATCTTCATGTGTAGATATTGTGATTAAATAGTTTTTAATCATGTTATTTTTTACTATAATAAGCTAAATTTTATACTCAAACTTGGATTAGATAGATTAAAGATTCACAAAATCAATTAAGTTCTGCTGGGGTAGTGTCGGTTGCTCCTCACATGACATACCACTTAATGTTTTGTTTTTCAATATCAGATTTCAGCACCTGAGGTGGTGATTAAGGCTGCGTGGAAATCTGGATAGAAATTAGACCTTAGGTTTTAACTATCATGCTGTCTTAACAAGATGCCATCGTTTTAAGAGGTGTCATAGGGCACAAGACAAGCTTACAAAACAAGAGTCACTGGGCTGAAAGTGCACGCTCACTTGAGGTAATCTGGCGTTTCAGAGATGATTGATGTATTACCATTCTCTGTTTTCCTTGATAAAATCACTGATTCAAACCGTTTCAAATTGGGAGGTTTTGTTTCCTCTTGAATTCATTGTAAATGGTGTGTTGCTTGAGAAATAAGAAACTGATGATGTCAATTAGAGAGCTCTAATCACTATTACATGAAACTGACTAAGGAAGGAAGGAATAGGATTCTAAATTCATCCCACTTATAGGGAAGTTTTTAGATGGAAGTATGAAGCTAACGCAAACAAAAAGCTCAGAAAAGTTCAAAGGCATCTTATCATGTGTTTTTGGTTTTTCAAGCACAGGGCTTGAAACATTGCCTTTCTCCTAAATCCCACGAGAAGATAAAAACACATAACCTAACCAAACCAAGAGACATCTCTCAAATCAACCTGTGCATTAATAAAACAAAGACATAAAAAAAGTTGCCTTTGAATAAACTAGAAGAGACTCCCTCTAATGAAGAGAGACCAAAAAAGACAACAGAATGTGACAAGCCTTGAAAGAAGGTTACCTGTTCTTCTGTCTCCTAAGCTTGTGACAGGGTGATATGCATGAACAATGAGCATTCCCGAGAACATGATCCTTCCATCCCTTCCAATCCCTCATTGGCATTATTATATTTGTTTTGTACAATTCACTTAATTAGCTCTCTCAGTTCCTGACCTCAATTATTTCTCCCCAGTCCTTGCTAGCTTCCAACAAACTTTAACTCAAGTACTACAAGACTTGAGATCAGCAAAAACCAAAAGAGCCCACAGAATTATAATTTAGAAGATAACATCATATCATTAGTTGAAGGGTAAAAATAATCACTTTCTGCTCTTCTTTTCCTTTCCATTGCGCAAAAAGGATCCCAAACCAAAAAGATTTGCAGTTCCTTTGTAAATGTAAGGTGGTGGCAAATTAAACACAGGACTAATCTTACCATAAGACCCTGCCTTCTTCAATGGAGGCTTTTGTGGTAATGAATAAACAAAACTAGACTCCGAAGACGATGATGATGGATATGGTTCTGACTTTGCCATGACAGCTGATTGTTGCTTCTGTGAATTATTCTTGCGCATATCCTTCAATGTTGTTCTCTTTGCATATGGCTCAGAACCAGTTGAGCTGCTCCGTGATAAAAGTGGTAATGAGCAAAGGCTTCTCTTGATATCACTGTTGAGACTACTACTTCTCTTGAATCCCCAGAAAGACTTGGACTGAGGCTTTTCCTTCAACTGATCAGAATTCACAACCATCAATTCCCTTATGCTATCTTTTGTTAAATTGCCATTAGTAGAAGGAAATGGAAGAGGAGGAAGGGAATCTTTTCGTGGAGATTCATATTTATGTATTTGCTTTGAGGCAGTAATTCCTTCTGGAATTTGAACTGGCAGGATCATGCCATCTGCGAAAAGCTCGTCTGCCGGAGACGATTCATGGCCTAAACTACTGCAAATACTGAACTCAAAATCAGAATTTGAGTCCAATAATTTTATGTCCCTTCTTGACACTTGCTCAATTTCTCTGTCATGTCCAAGACCATTAGAGAATGATATTCGAGGGCTTGTTTCCGAGCACATATTGGTTACCTCGGTTTCAGATTCTTACTAACATGTCAAAGACAATGGAATCAAAGAGAGCGATTTTAGGAGCAAAGAGTGGATGTTAACGGGAAAAAAATAATCAAGAGTGAGAGCAGATGTTGAAAGAGAGGAGAGAAAAAAAGGTGACGAAAAAAGAAGAAAGATTCAAAGACGATGGCTATGAGAAGAACACATGATGTTGAACATTGACAATATTGTATGTTTGGACCAGGAAGTCAAAAAAGAGAGATACAGAAAATTTGACGTCAGAGTTTCAAAGAAAGAACAGACAGGACAGGACAAGAGATCACTGCAGCTTTTTTGGAGGTCTGAGGATGAAAGTGTATCTAGGAAAATTCAAGGATCCTACAGAGGAAGCATGCTCTGCTCTTCAATGAAATGGAGCAGAGCAGCCTGCAGAGAAAAGTTGTATGCCACTGTTTAGATAAAAGGAAGGAGGGAGCATGAGTAAAATAGAGAGGTGGCCTGCGAAACAGGAAGAGAAGAGAAATAATAAGCTACTTGTAGGTGAAGAGAAAAAGCAAAAAGAAAAATGTTGGGTGAGTTTTGTGGGACATTTGGTAATTGCATAGATTTGTAAATGAAGCCCAATCACATGGGACAAATACAAAATTGGTTTCCTTCTATCTGAAGCAAAGGAAAATTGCACACAAGAATTCTTCACATGAAAACTAGAATTTGCTCAAACTGACAAAAATATAGAGCGATTTTTGGATACGAAAGGGACAGCAAGGCCATCATCATCATCATCATCTTCTTCTTCTTCTTTTTATACTTCTTTTTTTGGAGAATTGGAGATTAAATGAGTATTTAATTGTTTTCTTTTAAGAAAAAATGACCTGTGTGTTAACCCTCTCACCATATAATTGACTTTTGGGCTAACATTTCAACCACTTAAAGCTTCATTTGTTCTTTCAAGAATCTTCCAGTTTCCTTTATGTCTTTGGGAAAAATTTATTTTCAAGGTGGAAGAACTCCGCTGACACATTTGCACAGTTCAGCCCTTCCTTCCTTCCACTCATTTTTCAAATAATTTATTTTTCTGTGGTAGGTAATCAACTGTTTCTTCTAGATATTCTTACCTCTTGCTCCTCCCTCCACTTTCCTGTTGCTTTCCACCCTTTCTTTACCAAATGGTGAAGAAACAATAATGCTCTTCTCATCAACATTTGGTAGGTCATAATGTTTTCGTGCATTGACTCTCTCGCCCTCTCTCTTTGTATGTGTGTCTATATATATATATATATATATATATATATATACTTTGACATTTGAATGAGGCTTAATTCTCTTGGAAACGATGATCTAGTAAGAATAAGGGTGTGTTTGGTATTATAGTTAAATCATGTTTTCTTTGGGAAGTCACTGATATCAGAGGCTGATTTTGCTGTTTTCTAGTGTGTATATTGGTTTTGTTACACGAACAAACAAATCTTAAGAATCGCCATACATTTACATGTGGTGATTTTTTTAATGGAAGATAAATAATTTCTTGTTCATGAAACCCATATTTTTACCATTTATTGGTTAACACATCTATTTATTTAAAAATAAATAAATCCTACAGTGTTAAAGTTTGTTTGTAAATCAGTTTTCTTTTCCTTTTTTGCATGAAATTGCAAAACCTGTTCAACTTGCTTGGTGGGCCATCTCCCTACTTTTTTTTTTCATTGCAAATCTGATTTGATCCAACATAAAACTCACAGGTGATATTATTATTATTATTATTAACATAAACTGAAAAGTTAATAAAGTGTTCACCTCTTCAAGTTTTTTTTTAATTTTATTTTTAAAATTGAAGTAGTTGAAAATTAGGTTTATAGTTTTTTTTACTTTCTATAAAATTATCTCGAATTTCTATATTGTCTTTAAACACACCAAGTTGATTAAGAAAAAAAAATGATGTTTCTTCGTTTGATTAGGTTATCCATAATATTGTGTTAATTGAAAATGATGTATCTTTGTTAATTTGTCCTTGAAAAAAATTCAGAAAGCCAGTAAAAATCAGCATCAAGATGAGCAATCCCAAAAACAAGCTTGTGTGAAAAGATGTCAGTTTTAGACTTACCAGTTAAAATCTTTTTTGCTGAATGGCAAATCTTACTTCAAAGAAATGGGTCTTGCATAGAAACTTTTAGGATTTAGTTGTATACATAAAAATAAAATATTTTTTGTTTTTTTGAAAAGAGAAATTAATTTTAATTTTTTTTAAGATTTGTTTTGAATTTCTAGAAATTTTTTAAAAGAAAGGTTTAAGAGAAAATTGAGTATTTAATACTAGATCTGTATTTTACAATGTAAATATACAATCCGATATTATGCAAAATTAGTAGAAAAATAAGCGAGAAAATAAAAAAAAATTGAAAGGATTTTTGAATTTTTGTTGAAAATTTTCATTTTTTATATTATTATTATTAAATATAAATTAGGTTGGACCGTGCCTATCAATCCGGGCTGGGCCAAAACGACTCAAACCTGACCTAGTTGGGTTGGGCCGACTGGCGGCCCAACATACCCTTCTTCCATTTCTTAGGATGGGCTGGACCCGACCCAACCATATGGACTGAGTCGGAATAGGTCCAGCCCACGACCAACATGGTTACTGGCCCAGCCCAACAGCCATGTTAATTATTTTTGTTGTTGCATGCAGAACAAATTATGCGTGCTACAACTATAGAAATAACAAGAAGAAGAAGAAAGGAAAAGAGAGTTACCTAGGTTAGGGAGTGTTGTCAGTGGTATGGCTGATCGTGATGGGAGGTGACATGAGGTTGGTGGTGGCATTGGTGGAGGAGTTGACGACTGTCGTTGGTTGCTGGAGCAGAAGACAACCACATCTAAAAAGAGGAAGGAGAAGCTAACGTGGTGGTTCTTGTCGTCGTGAGGGGATGGGTTGGTGTTTTTTTTGTCAGCTGGAAAAATGGGAGATGGGTGTTTTTTTGTCAACTTTACACTTGATTTTCTACTCTCTTAGGCCATGAAATCCACATTTATTTATAAGGGGTGAAAGAAAGATATTTTGTCTTTAATGGTATCAAATCTTGGCTCTTGATTCGACCTCGAAGGATTCCAAACATTGGCTTAAAGTGGCCATCATAAACTAGAAGAGTTATTGCAAAAAAAGGTTGTCGAGTTGGCCACTTTAGGGCAGTGTCACAACCGTTGTGACATCAATTAGTTAGAAAAGACCATATTAGGATGTAGTTGGATGTCAAGCCATTATTTACACGTAAGTTTTGTTAAATTTGATAAAGCATTAAATGCCTTGGAAATGTGGCCACTCAAACAGCTTTTTCGAGCAAAATACAGAAGAAGATAAATAGTCACTCGACAACACGTTGTTTGGTCCTCTTTTTTTCAAAAAACATGGCGTTGTTTTAGGGAATTTAGGGTTTTAATTTAGGAATTTGTCCAAATTTTAATATAGTCCTCCATCTTTTAATTTCTTTCAATTGCACCTCTAACTGACCCTAAACTTATAATTTTATGCAATTTTATCCCTACTGAATTTCAATATTAACCCCAGATTTCAACGCCTTTTTCATTTTAATCTGTGGTCTTTGATTTATGCAACTTGACCCTCAATTGACCAATAAACTTTTAATTTCTTTCAATTTCACCCTTGATTTCAATCAATTGAGTTCTCATAATTCGACACCTTTTGCAAAATGGTATTTGGGTGCAAATTTCATCAATTTAACCCTAAATTAACCCTAAACTTTGAATTTTTTTTTGCAATTTTACCCCTGATTTGAACCAATTGACTTTGTAAAAATTAAATGTGGTCTCCTAAAATTTTAATTTTCTCAATTAAGCTCAAATTGAGCTCCCAAATTTAATTTTTTTATCAACTAAGCCCCTAATAAAATTAATTTGACCCATTTAAAGTATAATTAAGTCCTTGCACCCAATAAAATCCTTCAATTGAATCCAAATTAATTCTTAAACATAGTTAAACTTTAATTTGGCTTATGATTTAATCAAATTGGCCTATATAAAATCTAATTATGTCCTTAAACTTAATCTTTATGCAAATTACACCAATAATGATTTAATTTGACTTTGAATCAACATTGTCTCTCCAGTTTTGGGTAAAATGAGGTATAATCTGGCTCTTAATATATTCAAAATTACAACTTAATCTTCCTCTATATTTGAAAACCTCTCAATTTATCTTTGCCAAAAAATCAGTCTTCTTGTTATTATTATTTTATTTTTTAATTTTTATTTTAGAAAGAAAAAAAGTGAATTTAGAGAATAACCCAGAAATGGGTTATGACAAGGGTAATGCATAAACAAAGTTAATAGCAGTACCTAAAGTTATTGAATCATCATATGTTAAAAAGCGAGTTGTGGCAATAGAGGAAAAAAAAAGAAATAATGTTTAGCCAAAGCATAAGTGAAAGATTAAATGTTTTAAATCCCAAAGACTTGGGTATTACGCATCAAAGTGTCCAAATAAAAAGATTATAATTTTAAGAGATCATGGAGATGTAAATCAGCTAGTGATGAATTTGAATTTGAAAGCATGTCAATACTTGATGATGCTAGTAATGTTGAATATGTTATTACTGGTGAATTCTTGGTTATAAGAAGATTTTTGAATGTTCAGGCTAATGAAGAAGATGTTAAGCAACAAATTGAAAACTATCTTTTATAGTAGATGTCCTATAAAAAATAAAGTATATAGCATGATAATTGATAATGATATTTGTATTAATGTTACTAACACAAATTTGGTTAGAAAGTTGAACTTGACTACTACTAAACATTCTACACTATATAAACTTCGATGGTTGAATGAATGTGCAAATGTTATAGGGACTAAATAGGTTTTATTTTCATTATCAGTAGAAAGATATAAGAATAAGATTTTGTATGATATTGTTTCTATGCGTACTGCACACCTATTGTTGTGGAGACCTTAGCAATTTGATAAGAAGATCAAACATGATGATTTTAAAAATAGGTATGCACTAGAAAAGGATATGGAAAGATACACATTTGCATCATTGTCACCTAAAGAAATGTATGAAGATTAATTGAAGTTGAAGAAAGCAAAAGAAGTCAAACAAACCTTGTTACAATATAATGGTGAGTATGTGAGGCTGAGTGAAACAAAGATGAGTCATGAGTGTGAAACATCAAGGAGTAAAGTTTCATCCATTAAAGATAAATTTAAAGGTTTTATCCAAAATAAATAAAAAAAATAAGAGAGAGGTCGGGTGTGGAGAGAAAATTAGTAGAGAGAAGAATGAAAGGACAAGCAAAGAAGAGTGTGTAAAAAAAATGAAAAAACACAATTTTTATATACTAAGTTCTAGATTGAACTTGTAAACTCATTAAATAATTAATCAACTTTGTTATAATTTTATATTATTCATTGTATCTTATTTTTATAGGCGTAGGATGAAGATAATTATTATATATAAGTTCTTATTATGTCAAGTTATAATTTATTCAAATATAATCTTAGCATATTTAATAAAAAAGTGTCCACATCAACGCATGGGATCCCATAGCAAGGAGTCTCACCAAGATTTAGACAAAATCCTTGCTAGCACCAAGATTGTCAATTCTGTTTTGGTAAGTGTTTTATTTTTTCAATTAGAATGAAATGTTTCAATTTCGGAGTGTTTCGGTGTGCTGTTTTGGGGTTGTACTGTTTATATAATTCAATAAACATAATTCAAATTCAAGATAAATTAATTATAAATTATGCAATGTAAACACAATGTGAAACAAATATAATTTTAAAATTTAAAATATTTTTAAATAGTCAAGATTAAATAGATTTTTAACTTAAAGTAATTCAACTTAAACAAAATATCAAAATATTATGAAAGTAAAATGTTTTAACATAAATATTTTAAATATAAAGCTAGGTCAATGTTATCAAGGCTAATGAGATCTAAAACATCTCTTGTTTTTCTCAAATTCCTACAAAGTATAAATATAAAAAAAAACATAAATATAAACTATATATATTGGTGATAAATCTAATTTTAAAAAATTAATATCATTATTAATGAAAATAGTAATAATAATTTCAGTATTATTATTAATATCATTGTTATTGAAAATAGTAATGAAAAAGAGCTTTTTATACTTGAGTTGTTTAATTAATTAAATTGAATTGGAATTTGATTCAATGGCTTTTCAAGACCAGAACGAAACATGTGAAATAAAACCAGAATATTTCGGCTGAAATTTAACAAAAAAATCTAAAATGAATTGAGATTTAAAATATAATAAAAATTATTTTATTTTATTCTATTTTTAAATTAGTATGAAATATTTTTCCTATTCCAAACAAAACAGAACCGAAAGCACTCAGCTTAGTCTTTGTTTCACCACGGGATCCCCACACATCACCTGCTGTGTCCTTGCCACTTGGCTTCTTCTGGTAAATAATGGTACTGTGAAGTGTGGCATTCAGACCTACAGAACAACAGACACTTGTCTCGTCACCTTCACTGCAGTTCTAACTCATGATCCTTGCCTGATCTGCAACCAGTGCTGTAATTCTGATGGGTCTTTTTTCCCATAGCTTGTTCCATTGATGACAAATACCATCACTGTCATCATGAATAACACAAGGAGACCCATTCATGTGTGATGATTCTCTTTCATGGGTGGTGGTGCACGCTTTAAGATGCTTGCCCCACTGTTTAAGCATGGAAGCATACATTGCTGATCTAAGGCAGTAAAGGGAATAAATATGATGGGTGGAATGAGTTTTCTTGACAACCGCTAGGTGTGTTCACAAACACGATATGAAGTACCCTGCAAGTTACCTTAAAGAAAATAGAGATTGGATTAGAACAACTTTCTTGGACGCCCATGTAAACCAAAAGATGTTAACCAAAAGGAGGCACATCCAAGAAAAAAAAATTAATTATGTGAATTGAAGCTTAACTGTTTAGATTTTAAATTTATTTTTTATAAATTATTAGTTTAAATATTATAAATTTTATATTTATTAAAAATTTATATGATTATTAATTTTAAAATTTTAAAGAATTAATTAAGATATACATAAATTAATTTGAATATCTATATTAAAAACAAGAGTAAAAAAAACTACCCCATTTTTCAAAAGCATCAGCCGAAGTTGACTCTTGACAGATTCTGTGGAGATCGCTCCTCACCTTCCTTTCCTTTTGCCCTATGGCATACGAGATTGATTTGATCTCACTCAAGTCTCCTCATGATTTCTTCACTTTTTTTGAATGCTTTCATTTTACCTAACTGCACCACTGTTTTCGTCTTCCTTTAGTCCCTTTGTCTTGATAATTCTATTGTCACACAAAATGAAGAGATGGCACCTTGAGAAGGATTTGTAGCTCTTAAAGAATTGGATACACGCACCAGCAACCTCCCTCTTTCTATCTTTCTTGTTTAATTTATAAACCGCTCTTACATCTTGAAGTCCATTAGTGAAATCAATAGTTCTAGATGCTCCTTGTATGAACAATTGCATCCCCTTGTATGAACAATTGCATCCCCAAGATTAATGGCACAATTAAGATCATCGAACGTTAGGTTAGGGTTCATATAAACAACTGTACAGGCTTTGTAAATGGGACCACCATCTGGAGGTGGATCGTGAAGTTTGCTGGCACTGTCTTATAACCGCCATGAGTTGTCAATCTAAAGATGCCATGGGTTCCGCATAAGGATGTGATTGAACTTGATGAAGTTTGACATACATCACCAAAACAATGACAATTCGACAATTCATAGTGATCATGACACTTACCTCGAAGAATCTCTTGGTGGCATGACAATATATGGCAACCGCTTCAGGCAGCATAATCTAAGCATACAATCTTGTAATTTTTTACTGGGTCAATCTTGTAAATCCACAGAGCATGGGACAAATTAAATCCCAAAACCTAAATAAGAATCTAACCTTGGGATTTTGAACTGTTGTTAAGTCAACGATGCTTGGGTGTTTGACCTGCATTTACATGAGATATGTCAGTGCAAGAACTGCATATGGAAAACCAAAACGTAAAGGTCTATATAACACAGACCCCTTCATTAGCCCTTGTTGGTTGCCACGGCCCATGACGCCCATTTGGACCCAATATAGAATGTCTGGAGAGAGCATCCTCATTTGGTCGTGGGATGTTTAAAGATCTTCAAGAAGAAGCAAAACAAATCAAGCAATTAAGCTGATGAATCCATTTATGATTCTAGATCAACTCACATGCATCTTAGTTCCATTCACAAACAAACAGATTTATACTAATTTTCTCCCCATCATGTAATATCTCTCTCCATATATGTATGGGTGTAATAGGGATAACACGAAACTGGAATTCTTTTGTGTACTTCCAAAAACTTATAATGATGCTAACTGAGAAGGTGAGTGCAAATTAACATCTGGATATGTTTTTCTATTCAACCATGGTGCCATATCTTGGAGTAGTAAAAACCAAATATATGTAGCTCTTTCCACTATAATAGCAGATTTCATAGCATTTTCGCTTGCAACCTACAAAGCAATTTGGTTGAGGAGGTTTCTGCATGATCTTAGAGTTGCAGGTGATGTGACCAACTCAGTATTGCTACACTGTGACAGTATGGCAACATTGGCCTTCGCTAAAAAACCTATGTATTATGGTAGACATCGCAACACTTATCCTATGAGTCACATGGTGGGAGACCCCTTAACTAAGCCTATACCAAGGGATATATTTAAGTTTCGTGTTAGGAAATTAAGATTGCGTAGACAAGGGGCGGAGCAAAAACAAAAAATTAAGGAAGGTTAAATAAAAAAAATATTTTAAAAAGGTTTAAATTTTAATTAGTTTTACTAAAATTATAAATATTTACAAGGAAAAGGCTGGGAAAAAAATTTTCTTGCAGGGACCGGGATCCCTGTCAGTCTCTTTGTCTTTGTCACTAGCGTAAACCTTAATTTTTATATTTGTAATCATACTATATTTTATGTTGCTTTTACTTCAATGATCATTATTTTTAAAAAGCATTTATTCCCACTATATTTTTTAAAAAAATATTAAGAAATGATATCCACATATAATATGCAATGCACGTAAATAGATTGATTGGTTCATTTATATGAACAATCACTTTAGCATTTGAGTAAATGGGTAAAATAAAAGATGGAAAATATCGCCTTAATTAGAGATCAAGTTGAGGTCATTATTTTGTGATCATATTTGGATAGTCCCACAATCCATGTTAGCCTAAATTAAAGCCAAGTGCGAGTTCAATTATTTTGTGCTAAGCATGGCGAGCATTGAAAGAACTCAAATGGGACCCTTCAGAGATGACTAAATCAGAACCTGCTTGGTATTTAGAGAACTATATATTCTTATTTTTGTTGAATTTGTCTACCGTGGCATGCATGTATGCCATACAACATGTGCTAATACGACTAGAAGAAGAGGTAAGTGAATGGATCTCAATTTTCTTAACATGTGACTCCTTGAGAACAATATTTTTTGAATTTGTTCTAGGTGAGTCACTATATTTTTCAAGTTTCAAGTTGATGTCTTTATGTTGGCTCTAACAATTACTAATGTAGAGCTCCCAAAATTATACGAGACTCAAAGGTCGTACTTTTTATTTATTTATATGAACAATATTGACAATAAAGCCATGTGGGGTGTAAGTTGTAAAAATTCATCTCAACCACATGTAAATGGGAGATGTTGGACTTTTTTGGTCTATTTATATTTGGACATACATGGTTAGGTCTTATTTAAATTAGATGAAAAAAAAATGAAAAGTCAAATTGCTAGACAATTTGACATAATACTGAGAGAATTTATCTTATTAGACAAAGAAAATATCTCCACTGTCCTTCCTTATTTTATAAAAAGAGTTAATTCTCTTAGTAATTATAATTAAAAACTAAAAAAACATTTATTTTCTTAATAGTATGAATTTTTAAACTCAGACAATAGGTAAAAGAGTTCGAGATAAAATAAAATCTATTATTGCATAAAAGGCCTCCATCAAAGTTAATATTGAAGGATTCTTGAAGAGTGAAAATTTATTTTGACTCATGTACTCAAAACAAATCGATGGTGGTTTCTATGTTAATATATAAAGTAGTTCAGTTTCAATCTGGTGAGTTTTTTTTTTTTTTAATTTGGAAGGTATGTCCAATCAACTCTTTGTTTTTGTTATAAATATATGTTATTCTTCCTATCAAAATAAAAAATAATTAATAATAAACTTATTATCCAAAATTTTAATTAAAGGCTTTTTTTTGCAAAAAACATCTTTAATTTCACTCTCCTTGCTTCACATAACTGAGTGCATAATTTTCATACTCGCTTGCCACTTGTCACCGATCATCAAGTAATAATTCGTGCTAAGCATATAAAGATAGAAGCTAAATTGATAAAATGAGAAATGAGAAACAATTTAGAATTGATAAGCTACTAGTGAGAATTAATTTATGAATGAAAACAGATGAAATACTGCCCCTTTTCTTATTTACTTTTTTTTATTATTATTATTATTGCTCATCAACTCATTAGACAAATCAAACCCGTTTCTTTTCATATATTTATACAAAAACTAATAATTATTAATATTTTTTTGAGGTCAAGAGAAGAAACATGACCACTTTTAAAAAAGTAAAGACGTGTAAGGTTTTTTTTCCCTCTTTATTTCTGCTATAAAGATAAAAAAAAAAACTATTATATATTTATTTATTCTTGTAACATACTATAAGTATAGTAACCACATCAAGAAAGTAAAGGCTTGAATTTCTATTCTATTTTATTTTATTTTATTGGCATTCGGTGTTAAATCAATTTCAGTTCTATGAGAAAGTTTCTTGTCAAACTCAAATTCATTGCAGAAACTTCAATAATCGTTCTTGTATTGCTTTGACTTTGCACAGCCATTGCCAGCTGGTGGTCAAATAAAAAGTTTCATTCCATTTGATTTGGCCTTCGAAAGGACTAGCGTTACACATCCATTCAAATGTGACAAGTCAACCTTCAATGTTCCCTATGAAATTATTATTATTATTATTATTAAGCACCCCAGGAATCTCTATCTACCTAATTATAAGTAAATTAATTTAAATTTAGAAACCATACTAAGACAATATAGATAGCCCCGCGCTCTATCTACCTAATCGCAATTTATAAGTAAATTAATTTAAATTAATGCAATCTCTATCTACCTAATCGCAATTTTTTTCAACAAAAAAACAGAAGTATTAGCTTGTATTGCCAATGACCAAAACAATTTTTTTAAAAATTAACACGAGGTATTTTATTAAATGTAAAATTAAATAGATTGTAACTAAATTTTAGACAGTAGTATTAAACCAAACTAAGCTAATTAATGTTGAAACTTCTTGTTTTCTATCATAAACCTAATATTAAATTAAAGCACGTGGGATTTGTCATGTTGTGCACCTTAGAAATCCAATAAAAATGAGATTTGACAAAAAATAAAAAACTAACTTGATATTTTTTTAATGTTGCAACGATGATAAATCAAGGCAACACTGGTTAATTTTACTGAACAACAAAATATGCAACAGGGGTCGAATTTACAAACCCGATTGTCAAGTTGTTTCTTTCTTTTTTCCTTTCCTTTTCTTCTCTTCTCATTTGGGTTTTATTTGATATTGGGTGGGATGACATTGGGGATTAAAATGAAGAGTTATAAGAAATTTAGGAACTAAATTAAAAGAAAAGGTTTTGATCATGTGAGATACAATGCGGGGCTCAAATGAAAAGAAATTATAGATTCAAGGACTTAATTGAACAAAGAGGAAGAAGCTATACACATGTTTTTTCACACGTCAGCATACAGGAGGTGCTGCCATGTTATAAGTGGCCCTTGCAACCTCCAAAATCAGCCTTCTTTGGTGCATGTGGATTCGTCATGCCTTTAATTGAAGAAGCCATGTTTTCTTCTCTTCCTTCTCTGTTTTTTTTCCCCTCTTCTCTCCTTGTTTCGCGTGTTGTTGTTGTTTTTTTTTTTTTTTTTGAAGGGAAGCTCTTTATTTTTGTTTCCTCACTTTTAATCCAGTCCTTTTATTTTCAATTCAATGAAAACAAAAAAAAAATCAAATTATTTTTAACAAACTGAGTGTCAACTTGAAGTTAACTTTTTTTTTTTTTTGAAACCTCAAGAATTTCATGCTTAAACAATCTCATCAATAAAGAAAAACCGAACTTTAATAAAAAAAAAAAACTAAATGATAAAAAACCCCCCTCAAAAGGTAAACAAGAAAACTAAGTACTAAGTCCACGTAGAAGAAACAATGAATCACCTAGGAAAATCAGTTGTCAGTTAATTAGCTATAATGCTTGAGTGTTGTTCGTGGAGTGATTTTCAAAATTTATTATTATTTAATTTTATAGCAATTAAAATAGATAATCATAAAAAAAAATGAATAAAATTCTAAAGAAAAAATGTAATTTTTAGTTAAAATTAAATTTTCTTATTCGTAATTTTTTTGGCAATAACATGTATTTTTTTTATTTGTAGCATGATTTATTGAATAAAACCTAATGAAAATTAAAAAAAACACATTTATGAAAATTCTAATGATTTGAATTAGAGAGTAAAAAAGGTATTGTTTTAGTAAAAAATATCCATTCTTTATTTATATATTTATTTCTTGTTTTGAAAAAAAAACACGTTTTATTTTAATCAAAAGCATTGCTAATAAAAAAAGACTTAATAAGGTCATGATTGCAAGTTACAATAAAAAACAAATTCATGAATTAATTATTTTTTCACACTTGTACGAGAAAATAGAAAAATAATAAATCTAAGCAAATTATATGAAACATTTAGAGTTTAAAGGAACATACTTTTTATTTGAATTCAACATTATTCAATTTAGAGGTATATAGCTTCACATTCATTCGTTTAAATATGACAACTCGATTAACTAAGAATTTAAAAACACAAGAAAAACTGATTGATGATGAGATGTTGGAGATTTCTATGAAATAATTAGGGTGTAAACCTCTAATTTCATGGGCATAAAGTTGTAGAGGGAGTGTTTCTTAGTTGAATAATGATAGTTACAACCCTTCACATGATCGAAAATGTCTCATTCATTCATTTGAAGATGCTTATTCAACCAATCAAAATTGCCAAGGAAGGAGATGAACAATGGGTGAACGACATGTCGTTTACATTAAACACTAAGAATTAGATTATTGTTTTTTAATTTGGGATTCGATAAATTTTAATTTGGTTCCTAATCTTCCAATTCCGTTTAATTACACCTGTAATTGTCCCTCAACTTTTAATTACATACAATTGCATTCATATCAAATTCAAATATCAACTCCAAAGTTCAGTGCATTATACAAACAAGCCCTTAGTTTTTAATTTGTTCAATTTCATCCTTAATTAACCACCAAAATTTCAATTCCTTTTGAATTTGGCCCCTCATTTCACTGATTTTTGCCCCTAAAATTACACGCCACTTGCAAGTTAGTCCTTGTCTTGAAAATTTGCAATTAAGTCCTTAAATGGCCTTCAAACTTTATTTTTCTCACAATTAAGTCTTTTATTTAACCAATTAAACCTTTCATAGTTTAAATTTAATCTCCGAACTTCAATTTCTTTCAATTAACACTTAAATTAACTCAAAAAATTAATTTCCTTGACAATAAGTCCTCAATAAAATTAATTAAGCATTTTAAAATTCCTATTGAGTCCTTAACCCTCTAAAATTATGTTTCTTTACTCCAAATAAAGATATATCCACCAATAGAGCCTTAAACCTTCAGTTTTTTTATTTGTCATTTTGGTCCTCTACCATCAACCTTGGACAATCTTTTAGGTTTTTTTCATGTATGTGTTTTTTTCATGTGTGGTAACAAATGGATAAACCAACATTCTCCTTCTTCAATTTAGTTGCTTATCATATATTTGCTTAGGTGTGAAAGGTACAAGAGTTATAGGCTTTTTATCCATCTAAAAGGAATACATATTTGTTAATCTATCATGCATAACTCTTCTATCATACTATCATGGTTTACTAAACAATAAATAACTAGCTTCAATTGGCATAATATCTCATAACACCTCATCACAATATTTACCACTACAAAAGGTAATTAAAACTTGCTTATTCACCTTCACTTTATATTATTACAACTACCATCTTCAATAATTAAGCTACATACCTTATTCTGAACATGACATCTATTATGGAATATGTTCTCCCTTTAATCATCTTGGTCACCCACATTAACATGTATATTCAGTGCTTTTCTCACCACAAGTGTCTCTCCCTCAACCGGATACTCAGTACAAACATCATTAGCATCCTTCAATTGTGACATCTTCTCCTTTTCATCCTCCCTATCGGTCTCAACCTCAATATTAGTTTTCATTACCATAACTCTTTTATTTGGACACTGTGAAATAACATGATCAAAACTCAAAAAATGAAAGCTTTTAATATCATAGTTACAAGAAGTAGGAGTATCATTGTTACATTTACCAACAATCGAGATGTCTTTTTTATCTCTATGGTATTTGGCCTTACCCTCCTTATTTTATTGTAATGGACCAACCTTAGTGTTAGCCTTCCAATTAGGTTTCCAAGGTGTTGAAGGGCTTAATGGTTTGGTTAGCTTTGCTTAATGGTACCTTTCCATTTAAGTTGTCTCTATACTTTTATGGCCATATGCATCATTTCCTCCAACTTCATATGATGATGCATAATATAAGATATATCACGATTAAGGTCATTCATGAATCTAATTATAGTAGCCTCCCTATCATCCTCAATATTACCTTGAATCATAGTAAGTTCCATCTCTTTAAAATACTCATTAATACCTTTTGTACCTTGATTCAAACTCTGCAATCTTTGATATAATTCTTTATAGTAGTGGTAAGGCACAAGTCTCCTTCTTATAAGAGATTTCATCTCACCCCAAGTATCAACTTGCCTCTCAAAATTCTTTAAATTGTTGGTCACTAATTAATCCAACCACTCAATGATATAATTAGTAAAAACAATCATAGCAAGCTTGATTTTCTTGAGCTTCAGATAATTGTCACACTAAAAAATCCACTCAATATTCTTCTTCCACTTTAACTAACTTATATCCAAATTTATTGGCCATCTAATCCATCACCCGATTCATAATTC
Organism: Populus nigra; assembly: GCF_951802175.1. Taxonomy (NCBI): domain Eukaryota; kingdom Viridiplantae; phylum Streptophyta; class Magnoliopsida; order Malpighiales; family Salicaceae; genus Populus; species Populus nigra. The sequence goes on from NC_084869.1 coordinate 4,573,092, forward strand.
GCAACTAAGCTACAATTTTATTTTCCCCTCTTTGTGGTGCCATGTTATTGCTTGACTCAAACATCTTTGAATCTGAAAAATTAGTTAGTTAACAAGAAATATCCCTTACCCACTTCCTCACATGTTTACACTCCTCTCGTGTTTCACTCAAGGATCCATGACAATTCACAATATACTTTACAATAAGATAAAGACACACTAGAATTAATTAACGATATGGAAAACCAAAATTAACACAAGAATTATCTCTTAACAATAGAAATAATTTGACTGAAACTAGAAAAAAGTAGGAAAACTCGAAACAACCCAAATTTATTTGAACCGAATCAATTGAACCACTTTTGACCCTAACATATTTGAATTTTTTTTATCCTGACAGAACAACAAAATTGTTTTGGACAGTAGGTTTTTTCTTTATCAAGAAACCTTAATTAATGCAAACCTCAGTGCTAGACGCGAAGAAAATCGACAACATAAACAAAGAATCAAATTCTAAAAAGAACTTAAACAAAAACAAGGAAAACAAAGGGATGAATCCTGATTTTAAAGCCTAGTTCTAATGCCTACTATCACGGACTTCTTGATCATGTGGTCAAGCAAATCCTAATAAAATTTAAATACAACCTAAAAAGTCAAAAACCATGTTTGATAGAACCCTGATGTAGAGGTAACATTGTACCTATGAACCAAATGTATTAGAATAAACTTGGACTTGAAGATAACCATGTACCTAACAACCCAAAGTATGCAAATGATGTCACAAAACCAGTTAATCTTTGATAAGTTAGATGCACGATATTTTTTCCGATGAAGAAAAGATGTTTTACCATAAATAATTAAAAGAAAGAAACTCACGTTTATTATTACTAAGTTGCCAAAATTTTCATCTTTAAAAATGTCATATATTCTCCTCTAAATTACCCTAATGAACCCCTTTTGGGTTGCAAGTCAATGGACCTAAACTAGGAATCAACTACCATGGGTCCAATAATGAAATAAACCCCTAAATAATTTCTAATATGCTAGAAAAAACTCAAATTAAAAATAATTATTCAACATAAAATAAATAAAATAGGACAATAAGAACAAAATCTTTATGTTATAAGTCTTTCATATAGCGGAAATCTCCAAACTCTCTTGAGTGTTGTTTTGGACGAAAATTAGGAATTTAAATAGGAAACTTTATTTTGATTGATAGAATTTTCTTTCTTATATTGCTTCTTTTTAGTTTTCTTGACGTGTTAGGAATACCTGAAAAATAAGAAAAAGAAACCCAAGAAGAAGATCCACTTAGATTACTATAGATGATAATTTTTTTAGGGATTACAACGAGGAATGATTAACAATTTTTTAATGGGTTTGGTTTTCTCTTAATGTAGAGTGTTAATTGGAAACCTGTACTCAAGTTTGTAAGTGAATGGATCCTAATAGTAATATTTTGGTATGAAATTGCCTTTATGATCTTTTATTTATTTATTTTTAGAGGAGGATTCTAATCGATTAGATAATGAACAAAAAGGAAGGTAATCTTTCCAAGTACAAAATACACATACCTGGCCATGAGAGGAGAGAGATGAGATGAGCAGGAAGAGTGAAAAGTGTAAATGGAAAAATAAAATATGTTTTTAGAGTCCTTTTTGGATTAAAAAAATAACAATTTAGCGTCTCCAAAACATGCCTTTATGTACTTTTTTTTTAATAAGATAGAAATTGGTTTAAAAATTATATGTCTATTAAATAAAATTTATAAATATTTTTGTTTTTTGTTTTTTTATGTCCAGTAATTAAAAATATCAAATATTATTATAATATTAAAATTTGTTGATATAATTTTAAGTGGTGTAACTTAACTGATCAGACTCTGAGTTTACTCCTCCGATGTTATTAGTTCGAGTGCTATAAATTTCAAGACTACTAGAGAATTACATGTTATTAACTTTAAAATTTCGAGAGATTAGTCAAAATACATATAAACTAACCCGAACACTTATAAATTAAAAAAATTCCGTTGATAGCAACCGTTAAACCATGAAGGCACATGAAACCCTCTCATTCAATGTTAGCATCAATGGTTTCACGATGGTTAACGGTAGTCGATTTTGGCATTTAATGTGGATTTGACAGTGTTTGAAACCTAGAGTTTCAATTCTACTTTTCTTCTTCTTTTTTCCTTTTCAATATTTTCTTTCCTTTTTTTATTTTTTTTAATAAGCTAGTTTTCCCTATTGCTACTGCAATATTTTTTTTAATTTTATGGTAATTAAAATAAATGTTTGCAAATAAAAAATTAGTTTAATTTTTCAAAGAAAAAACTTTTCATTCTCATAAGAATTAAAAACGATTCTACATATTCTGTTAATATATATTTTTTCATCAAATCTTTGTTAATATTATCATAAAAAGCTCTAATCTTAATTAAAAATTAGGGTAAAAATGGATGATTTTTCAAATATATTTTTAATAATTTTATTTAAGAAAAACTTTATTATAAAATATACAAAATAAATAAATAAAGGGTAAAAAAAAAGGACAAAAAAATCAAGTAGTCTCATGCACTTAACTTGTTATAAAAAGCTAGAAGCTTGTGAGCTTGGATGACTAAGTCTACGTGTCTAGTCTACTAGAAAGAAAAACTCAAACGTGTCTAAGCCTAGCCGACACACATAGGTTTTTTTTTTTTTTTAATTCAAATGAACAATGTTTGTTTGGACTTTTTTTAAAAAATAAATAAACAACATGTTTATTTCTAAAATAAACGACATGTCAACCAATACAACTAATTCTAACCTAATAGCAAGAAAATTAGATTATTATTATTATTTTAGATCTTAAAACTCACATTTGAACTCTAAAACATCCTCAAATTAACATAAAAACTCAAAGTAAAACCGAATCCAAACAAATTTTATAGGTTTCATTATACTCATGACATTATAAAAAGGTCAAAACATCCCATCTAACATTTTTTTTTAAGACAAACAAATAGTTAGTCAAGCAATTTCTCTTTCCCATGTCTTTTTAAGTGATGTTTTTAAAAAAAATATTAAAGATTAAAAAAAATAAAATAAAGTATAGTTTAAATTACAAACAACAAAATTAAATTAATTTTTTTAGATAAAAACGCTGTAGCAATTAACATTAATATATAATAATAAAATGAACAATGATTTTGCATACTACAAGGTCATTTAGTTTACAATGTAATTTATGATCCATGATTTTTCACAATTTTTCAAATGGAATCAACCTTTTTTAACATCCGAAAGTCAAAGGATCCTGTTAATAACTTTGAAAGATGCCACCCATGAATTATTTTATTGTTCAAGCATCACAATCAATCACTTTCCTTATTTTTCTTGGGCTTGAAAAGCTTGGTCGAGGCAGGAAGCTTCATGGGACTATGTCAATCATAAATAGTAAGGTTGGAATTCAGAAGTTTGAGGAAAATTAATTAATATGAAATTGACGATATTGGTATAGTCTGGATATTTTTTTTTAATTGTAAACTCGAAAACGAGTGTTTAAGGACCGACGAAGAAGGTCAACAATATCATCATAACGTGATTTTTATCTCAATTAGATTATTATTGGCGTGCACTCAGCTACTACTTAAATAATGTTTTTATGGAAGCATTGCTAGCTTATTTTTTAATAAAAAAATTAATTATAAATTTAAAATATAATGTATATTGAACATTTTTTTACAGAATCATATTGGAAGTTATTTGTTTTTAAATATTGAAATAACGATATATTGAATCGACCTAGATTAATTTTTAAAATTTATGACTCATGAGACTGTGATAACTTATAAAATATAAATCAAAATAAATTATAAAGTTCAATATTTAATCAACTCAATAAGGTTGAAATGAAAAATTGAACAAACAATATTAAATTAAAAAAAGAAAAAAAAACAAAACTATCAAGTCAACCCAAGTTAACTTGCTAATCTCGTAACTTAGGTTATGAAATTAGGATAATTACTAAAAACAATTATGAAGTCCAATTTATTTAGGTCAAGAGATTGAGATAACCTTATCAAAGGCAAATAAAAAAAAATAACGAAACTCCATTTCCAACAAATTCAATGTTAAAGGTTGGAATCAAGAAAAAAATAAATATAAATTCATGAGACTAGGATGAATTCGCATAAAGAAATTATGAAATTCAATTCTTGAACAACTTACCATTGAAGGACAACATTGAAAAAAAAAGAAAAATAAATAAATTATGTTGTTGAAGGGTGAAATTGAAAAACAAATATATTCAATTACAAAAAGACTTAAAAAAGAAACTGAGTCGACTCAAATCAACCTACCAAACTGGCGATCTGAGTCATGAGATCATGATAACTCTATCGAAAGCAAATAAAAAAAAGTAACAAAGCCTAGTTAAAAAAAAATATTCAATTAAAAGGGGCAAGAGAAAATGAACATAATCTACTTGTCAAATTCATGATCTAAATCAAGAAATCGGGATAAATTCATAGAAAAAAATAAAAATAATAATAAATTTCAATTTCTAACCAACCTATGTTGAAGGATGAAAAAAATCAATTAGAAAAAATAGCAAAAAAAACAACCCGAGTTAATCTGTGTTAACCTATTAAACTTGTGAGCTGTGTCATAAGATCAAAATAACTTATAAAAAACAATTATGAAGCTTCATTTTCAATAGATCCAATATTGAAGGTTGAAATTGAAAAAGAAAAAAAAAACTAAATAATCCATGAGACATGGATAAACTCCACATAAAGCAAATCGAAAACAAATTATGAAGCCTAGTTTCTAAACAACCTAATATTGAATGATGAAACTAAAAAAAAAAATATTGAGTTTTCGGAGGGTGAAATTGAAAAAGAAAATATTCAATAAAGAAAAAGGATAAAAAAAATAAAATGAGTCAACTTGGATCAACCTACCAATCTCAGAACTTAGGTCTTGAGATTGAGATAACTAGAAAGTAAATAAAAAAAATTATGAAGATCAATTAAAAAAGGTACTAAAAATAAACAAGATCAACATGTCAAATCCGTGACCCAGGTTATGAAATTGAGGTAACTTCAATGTTAAATGATAAAAAAAAAATGAATTAGAAAAAACATAACCTGAGTCAACCTGGTTAATCTGCTAAATTAGCAACCTAAGTAATGAGATCAAGATAAATTCATAGAAAAAAATTAAAAAAAAATATTATAAAGCCTCACTTTTAACATATTTAATATTGAAGATTGAAATTGAGAAAAAGTAAAACTAAATCCATAAGACTGATATAAAACTCAACCGAAAGAAAATAAAAAATAAATTGCAAAGCACAATTCCCAAAACAATATAATATTGAATGATGAAATTAAAAAAAATGAATGCTTGAAAGGTGAAATAAAAAAAAACTAAAAAAAACAAAACATTATTCTAACGAAAAGTGTTTCAAGATATGGCTACAACGATTTAACCATACCCTTTAATATTTTGTTAATAATAATAATAATAATATCTCTCGTATTCTTATGTATAATAAATTCAATTACTCATAATAGGGTTCTATGTGTCCCTATTGTTTTTTTAGAAATTCTAATTTCTATAATTTTTTTTAAATTAGAAGGCTATTAACTAAGGCTTTCTTGCTATCTGTTTGCATCAAATGGACTTCTCTAACTCAAGATATTCAAGTCGGAATGGCCAAAGGTCAAAACTACCAGAATGCAAGACTTGTCTTTGATGACTGAGATTTCCATGCTCTTTCTCTTTTATTTTTCTTTCCATATATGTATGGGAAAGTATGGATATTATCTTTCTAATTCCACTAGAATCACTTTATTTAGACCTCTACAACTTAAGTTTTGCGTAAAACGTTGATCAAAGGTCAAATTTGTAAATATTCAACATGAGTTGAAACATGATCTGAATTTTATCTTCAAATTACTCCTTTTAAAAACATTACATCCAAAAATACTTATAAAATATAAAACAAAGAAAATTAAGGCATTTTATATATAAAACTTGGGCAAAATACTAAGTAAATATTGGTAAAACTATTGAATAATATAGTTGCATCATTTGTTCTCAGTTGCCAGAAGAGAATTTGCTACTCTATTTTAGGTATAATCCCCACCCTTAAACTACTTTATTCTTTCTCTTGTTAGTCATAGAAAAAACATGGAATATAAAAGAGTTAGGTCTAACCCTATGAGTAGAGATATTACTTCTTTTGGTGGTGAATTTAATTTCCAAAAAAACAAACTAGAGGAAATAGTAGAGGACAATGTTTCCTGATTCTGTACCTAGGAGTATAAGGGGTGGGAATCCTTCCAACCTTCAAGAAATCCCTCCCTTACTACCTCAAGGAAACTCTGAGGGAGAGATAAGTTATCTCAAACCACTGAGAAAACTAAGGTCAACACTTTGACCATAAAATAAGTAGCCTACGTAAATGGTTAACAGTCAAGAAAATATGTGTTTAAACTACTTGGAACAACTAAAAGGATTAGCTAACTGACTATGGTAATCTCTTGGGAGCGATATGAAATAACTACCCCCTTATGTATGTACAAGCTGGGGTACCCTTCCTCTCTTCAAGAGTTCATGAGGGATGTTTTTCGCTATTATATGTTTGGTCTAGGCTATATTCATCTCAATAGATATATTATCTTATTCTCTTTTAAAAAATTCCTTAGGCTCATCAAACTTGAGCCTATTGTGAATACCTTTAAGGCATGCTATAATTTGATTGGTAGCATTGATAGCGACAACAATATCCACTAGTTTTTCACCTTCTCTAATAGACTTAAGAGACTCATGAAGGGGACCTTGAAAGGTAAGCTTTTCCATGTTAGAAGTTTAGGGTTATGCCCACTACTAGAAACTATCCCTTGAGATAACTAGTGGAACCATTTTTACCTCAATTAAGGAAAAAACATGTTCTATACTAGCCTAAGCCATAACCGAGTACGAGATCAATGAGATGGCCAAAGGACATTATGAGGTCCTATTTCAAAGTATGCAACTTCTTTAACTTTTATTTTCGTGCATCTAAATATTCATCTCTAACTTTGTTTTTGTGAAGGGTTAACAACTAAAGGAGAAAGAAAGTCTTCAACATGGTCTACCATTAGGAGAGCATCTTCATCCCTCAACTTATCTGGAGTTAGGATTAAAATAGAGATGGAAAATGAACTTATCAATGTAGATGAGCTTCTTATCACTCTTAAGAAGTTAGAGGTTAGAACTAGTGGGGGAAGTTGTTCTTCTTTAATTAGGTGTTAAACAGAGTTGACCTTTCTGAAGTGACTGCAAATGTTGTTACCCACTTTAAGAGATGAAAGGTCTCAACCCTTATAGATTTTGGCATTGTAGCCTCAACCTCTCTGATTATCTCATTGTCAATGCCCTCACCCTTGTTTTCAATTACAAAGACCTCTTCAACTACTAGGACTTCTGCCTAGTATGCTTTGCTAAGAGCTAGACAACCTAGGCTTGAGGATGTTTTTCCTAACCTCGTTCTTGGTTAAGCCATGAATGCTATCATTAAAGGGAACTCCAGCCTTAGGGTTGAAGGCGTATAAGAGGTAAGGAGCCTGATAAGGCTTTTGACCATTCCTTTAGACATTTAAGTGATGTCTAATGAGAGCTATAATTGTTATTTGACCTTTTTTAGACAAATGACCCTTCAAGAAAGAAATTGACTCTTTTCTAATATTATTATTTTGTTTTCTTTGAGAAATATATTATTTTTGCTAGACTTGTCTAGTCTGGATGGGTCCAACATCCATTGTTAATGAAATTTCTATAATAGGTAAAATGCTCATACTAAAGAAACATTTTGGGAGTAACTCCTTTAGGTAGTCTATATGGGTTGTTCATACTTAAAAAAAAATTAAATTTTAACAAGATTTGAACTTTAACTATCCTTAGTAGGTGGAACTCGCCTTCTACGTAGAATAAAGAGGAAATCTAGGTTGTAGGTATACTTAATTATTATTTGGTTGTAATTTAAGGATTAATGTTACTCTAATCTAGCTAAGAGAATATGCTACTTTAGGATTGCACTGGGGAATGAGGGATCCAAGATCAACCCCTAGTGAATTGATAAGAGGTCCTTAAACATCACTTGAAGAACATGTCAGTCTGAGACTACACTAGAGAGTAAGTGATTTGAGAACAACCTTTAGCGAATTGATGAAAGGCTCTTAGACATCACTTAGAGAATGTGGTTTTCATTTGGGTAAATTAACTTCACTAAGTCCAAAGTTAAAGCTTGAAATTTTATACAAGATTATGTTTCCTTTTTTATAGGAAAAAGTTATTGTACTATTTAAATATAGAAAATCTACTTTGAAAAGGACTTTAATTTTTTAGAAATACAAATAGACTAATAGGAATGTGAGGATTATGATTTTCCATCAGATAAAAGAAAAGAGAGATAGAAAAAGAGGGAGGCGATCAAAAAGAAGACAGAAACTCTCACCCTTTTTTACACTCAAAATATATTTTCATTTTTTTTTCTCTTTCTTAGTTTTTCGATAGTCATGCAAAAGTAAGTTATTTTTCTTGGTTGAAAGGATATAGAAGCCTTTGGATTTCAAAAACTATAAGATCTTTTTATCTTTTCTTTTTAGTTTATATGATGAGTATACATATTTTTCTATGTTTATTTCTTATGATTGTTTAGTTTGATTACTAGAGTAGACTCTAAGTTATCATTCTAACCAATCTATTACTAAGTCTATCAAAATCAAAGTTGTGATATTTAACTTGTGAAGCGACCAAGTTTAAAAATGATGGTAGATATGTATTGTTAATATTAGGAAAAACATTTAATTAAATCGAACATAGCCTACAGACTTAAAGCTGCCATTGAATTAAATTACTAATATGTATGTTGTGGTTGTTTAATGCTTAGAGTTAGTTATATTATAGATCAATTCACTAACTAATATTAAGGAAAGAGAAATATTCAAAATATAAATTGATATATCGTTTCAATGATCAATTATTTTGATTTCTGTCGGTGGATGTTTACTTGAGATCAAAGTGTTTCTCTTAATATGTTTCGGTTTATTTAATTTAGTTTGATTACTTTATTTTATTTACCCTAACATAGCTTAGATAATCTCAACTCCCCCAACTTTGAATCAGTTAGTATAAAGACCTTAACTAAATCTTTCTCATGAGATTAACCCCTTATTTGCTTTATACTATCGTATTTGCTTAAGTTCGGGTAATTAATTTGTGTGACCGCAGCATCACAATAACAAATCTCGCCCAAAGCTTTTTAGCAATTCATTTTTTTGGTATAGAATTTTTAAAAGTGAAAGTAAAAAAAAAAGAATGGAAACAAGAATGATTAGGTTATAAAGAAAATAACTTTTCATCCTTATTATTGGATGAATAACCTTTGATGTAACAAAAAATCTTTAAAAAACTACTCAATTATTGCATTAAATACACACTGTTGTTTTCTCTTCCCAAAAGACTCTCTTTTAATTAGGACAAACCACTTAGCCATAAGAATCCAAACCCAATAGTTTTGCTTGGGGATAACTTATCACGTGAGAAAGGTAAAACGTCTCTCATTAAGAATTGATAACTCTTTAAATCTTTACGTATTGAATACATAAAGACTTGAGGGGCTACTAATGAATCAATATTTATGGTGCTTTATGAAAAAACCTTAGTCCCTATTTAGAAAGTCCAAAGACAGGGTGATAACTCAATGATACGTAGGTGTGGCTTGCATCTATACTCAACATCCCTAAGCTTGGTAAAGTGTCAAATCTAGATGACATGGGTCTAGCTTGCTTCTAAGCCCAATGCTCTTAGCTCTGGCTGCATGCCAAGCCTATTGAGGCGTGGGTCTAGTGAGCTTCTAGACCCAATATCTTTGGTTTCAGCTATGTGTCGAGCTCATTAAAATACGAGTCTAGCAAGATGTTAGACCTAACATCTTTAGGTTCAGCTACATGCTGAGCCCAAGAGACATGAGTCTAGCAAGTCGTCAGACCTAATATCTTTGGGTTCAGTAACATGTTTAGCCTAAATAGACATGAGTTTAGAGAGATGTCATACCTAATATCCTTGGGTTCATCTATGTGTTTAGCAAAAGAAAAAACACATGGGTCTGACAAGCTGTCATACCCAACACCCTTAGGTTCATCCACGTGCTAAGCCCAAGCGAACATGGGTCTGGCAAATTACAAGACCCAACATCCTTAGGTTCATCCACGTGCTGAGCCCAAATGAACATGGGTCTAATGAGCTTTTAGACCCAATATTATTGGGTTTAACCATATGTTGAGCTTAAACAGATATAGATCTAGCGAACTATCAAACTTAGAGCCCTTGAGCTTGGCTGCATACCTAGCCTAATTACGCATAGGTCTAGTAAACTGTTAGGCCCTTTGCTCTTAGACTTGGTTGTGCGCCAAACTTATTTAGGCACGGGTCTAACAACCCTCTCGACCCATTGTCTTTGAGCTTAGTTGTAAGGCAAGCCTAATTAGGCATGGGTCTGATGTCTTGCTTGACCTGATATCCTTAGGTTCGGCTATGTGCCAAGCCCAAGTGAGCATGAGCTTGCCTCGTTACCATACCTATTGATCGTGGGTTTGACAATGTATCAAACATAAAGAGCAAAAAGTCAGGAGATTGTTATAGGGCCCGTGTTGGGCCATAAGGCTCCATTTTTTTTTTAATCTTATGATTTTTAATATAAAATATTAATATCAAGGATATTTGTCTTTCTATATCCATAGGTGTATAAAAAATATCCTAAGAGTTTACCATATTTGTCTCTCATTAATGTTGTGTAAGATATATTAATCTCTTATTAATACTATCAGGAAAAAATGACTCTACAACCCTTCCACTCCATCAAATTAACAAGGTTCAAGGGGCTATAAATATCCCTTGAACCACTCAGATAAAAGGTTAACAATTTGTATTCTCTAGACACTAATACTTTTAAATCCTAGAATATTTATCATATCAAAACAAGAACAAACACTCTTGTTCTTAGAATTTAATGTTTATTATCTCATTGATTGCAATTCTTTTATTAAAAGTTACTGATTTTATCATATGAGAGTCCCTAAATCCTATAAAAAAACTATTTTGCAAGTGTTAAACCTTCTACCACTAATCATCCACTTCATAAGCTCTAGAAAATAGAATATTGATATGAACATATGACTATTACCCATTGTTCAAATACCAAAATACTCATTTTTATGCATGCTAGATTTTGAAACGTCATCACTTTCTTTACTATTTTAAATTATTAATAGACACTTTATTTTTTTTAGTGAGATTAGTAAATATAAATGGTGTTAATCCAAATTTAAAAAAAAAAGAGTAAGAGATTTATTAATTGTTTAATATAGTACATTAAATTAATCCAACAAAAAAAAAAAGAATAATGATCTCCATCTAAATAACCAATAATTAAGAAGAAATTCATACAGACATGTATTTGGATCATTTGTATTATGACACAAAAAATACGTTTAGTTATCTTTGAGGAAGGCAAGTTATTGTACCTGTAGCATAAAACAATTGAACTAATAGTAGTTGGGGGTAAAATGATTTTTTTTTACCATGATACAATATCATTCTCGAATTATTTGGGGGTAGATTAGTCTTTTTATTTTTTAAAACAATTAAAATACTTAAAGGGTGCCTTATGTAAAGGGGTTTTTGATGTTGTTAAATTTTTTTTTGTTAAAGTTAAATTCCTTAATTGTCCCTTGGTGCAAAATTAACAAAATAATAATCCAAGGTATTTTTTTTGTCTTTTTATTATGTTTTTTTTTTGTTAATTTCAACTTAACTTAAGGGTATTTTTATATTTTTATAATTCTAAATATTAAAAAAAATCTTGCTGGTGTGTGCCATGTACATGCCAGAAGGTGAGTATCATGTGAAGGGTCGTCCGATCACCATACACTACCTTTTGCGGTGATGTTTGAAAGGTCTTGAACCCCTTTACATAATGGGGAGGCGTGCGTACCAAATAGTACCAAATACTCATCTGGCTTGATGTTTATGACCATTTATTTTTTTCTTACCTCTCTCCTTGAATTTCGTGCCCTTCAATTTAGACAAGCCCCTTCAATTTCTTTTTCCTTGACATTTGGTCATTGTCCTTTTAATTAATATTTTTTCTTTTGAATAATCTATAAAGTTATATTTTTTTTCAATTTCACCCCTTTCTATTTTTTTAATCTTTTAAATTTGATCATCATTTTTTTATTTGCTTCTTGTTTTGTTTGGAATTATATATATATATATATATATATATATAATTTCATCATTCTTTTATTTTTTTTCTTATTAAATTTTATTCTCATTCTTTTAATTGCCATTTTTGCTTTGCTTAGACAAGTTTTTTAAATTGCTACTTTTAAATTGGTTGGGAATGAAGTTTTTTAATTAAATCCACATCCTGGATTTCACAAGATATGAGTTTTAAAGATTCGATAAGGATTAGGAAGTTTCCTTAGATTTTCTCTTTTTTTTCTTTGTTTAAGCTATTTTTTTTATTTTATCTTTCAATATTTATTCAATTGAAAACTAGGTTTTGTTTTTTTTTTTTGTACTTGTTTTCTGTAGAGTTTTTAGTTAGTCTTGAAAATAACACCAGTTATCTTTAGTCTTTTTATATATCATTCTTTATTGGGTTATTTTGACTATTTTTTTTAATTTGATAATTTGTTTTTCAATTCTATTATTTAATATTTGGAATGATTTTTTTAAAATAATTTATAAGATTAGAATTATTTTTCTATTTCATCCTCCTTTAGTTTTTTAATCTTTTGAATTTATCCTGATTCTTTTGATTGCTATTTATTTTATTTGAGATGATTTTTTCTTTTACATTTTATCCTCCTTAAGCTTTATTTTCTTGTCAGATTTAACCTATGTTATTTTTATTAATATATATTTTTTTTACTTTGAAAAATTTTTATAATTATTATTTTTTATAATTTATTATTTGATATTAGATTTGTTGAGAATTAAGCTCCTCAACTGAGCCCAAGTATAAGATTTCAAGGGTCATGGTTTTTTGAGATTAAGCAAGGTTTGAGAAGTTAATTTGAGTTTACTAGGTTTTTTCTTCTTTTCTTAAACTCATGTTTTTTAAGTTTTATTTTTTAATATTTATTTAATTAGAGATTAGGTTTTGTTATTTTTATTTATTTATTTTTTGTAAGATTTTTTATTGATTTAAAAAATAACCTGACTTTTCTCAAGTGTTTTTTATTTGTTGTTATTTATTAAATTTAGTTTGACTAATCGGTATTTATTTATTTGTTGTTATTTTTGAGAACTTTAAGAACACCCGTACTCAACCCCTTAGTGTAATATATTACAATTTTTTTGAGATATTACGGCAATAATAATTCAGCAAAAAAACATTTAAGAACACGCGTACTCAACCTACCCATCTCTGGTGTTTGATTTTATTGTGTTACTATCTCACAGCATTAATCAAAAGGAGGACCCGGAAGCCATGGAAGAAAGTAAAAGGCTCGTCGTCCCTTCCCGTCAAATTCTTTGCGTGCAAAAACCGAACTAAACTTGTTTAAGCTATCGTCAACTGCCAGTCCACCACCACCGCCTAATTGATCCAAAATTAGAGATTTACCATTTCAATATCAACTACCTGCCAGGCACCAACTGGACCAACAACACTTTACTACCTCCTCCTTCTTCTGATCCAATCCAAGGCCAAGGCTGCCGCGGCTCTAGTGGTGGTTGTATGGTCCATGTCTTGATGGGCCTTTTCTCCAATCTCTGCGCTTGCTTGCAGACTAAACTCAGAATTCGTAGACACAACGCTGCCGAAGGCGCCCCCGATGACGTCGTTGAGACGAATGACTTGTTCTTTGAGCTCCGTACTCTTGAATTAGCTACTAATTTCTTCTCCGAGTTGAATCAACTGGGTCATGGAGGATTCGGTCCCGTTTACAAGGTATGCCTCTTGTAAATTATCAAATTCCTTAGATGGGATTTCTTATTGGAACTAGAAGTCACGTTTTAAAGAAATGTAAAATGCTCATAGGATTGTTATATGTATTCTTCAGTATTGGCTTATTGTTAACTAACAGGGATTGATACCCAATGGGCAAGAAGTTGCAGTGAAGAAGCTTTCATTAACTTCGAGACAGGGAATTAGAGAATTTACGAATGAGGTGAAACTGCTACTAAAAATTCAGCACAAGAATTTGGTAAGTTTGTTGGGTTGTTGTGCTCAAGGACCAGAGAAGATGCTTGTTTACGAATATCTTCCAAATAGAAGTCTCGATTACTTTCTGTTTGGTAAAAGCTCCTTCTTGGAATTTTTGGTATTTTTATGCAATGTCTTGTAAAAATTACTGCTAATAGTTGAGGTGGTATGATTTTCAGACAAAGTGAAATCTACATGCCTGGATTGGACAACGCGGTTCCAAATAGTTACAGGTGTGTCAAGAGGTCTCCTATACTTGCACGAAGAAGCCCCTGAAAGGATCATTCACAGAGACATCAAAGCCAGTAATATTTTGCTGGACGAAAATTTGAATCCAAAGATATCAGATTTTGGCTTGGCAAGGCTCTTTCCTGGGGATGACACCCATATGAATACATTTAGAATTTCTGGTACTTAGTGAGTAATTTCCTTGATGCTCCATTCTACATTCATTATTATTTTCATATATATATATATATATATATATATATATATATATTTGTCACAAATAGTTTTTTCAATTAATGTTTTCTAATTGGGAACAACAAAATCAAGTTAGTTTCTTTTTTTTTTTGGTTGCATGCAGTGGTTATATGGCCCCTGAATATGCAATGCGTGGATATTTGTCTGTTAAGACAGATGTTTTTAGTTATGGAGTTCTGGTGCTCGAGATTGTAAGTGGGAGAAAGAATCATGATCGTCAACTTGGTGCAGAGAAGGCAGATCTCTTGAACTATGTAAGTATGGATTTTCGCATTAATGTACTCTAATGGCCTGAACCCAATTATTGTGATTAACCTTAAATATTGAAACAAACACGAGCTTGATTTCTAATTGAAAGGATGGTGCTTACAAATGTGAACTAAGCTGTCTGATTTAGGATTTGGTCAAATTGTAAGGCTGATACGTGGATAATTATGATTTAACAATACATGCACCTTCGCAAATAAACTGCTTTCCTGCCTACTGTTATTGTTCTTATATCTGTTTTCACAAAACTTTCTTGGGAACTGATGGTCCATCAAGGCACATTGTGGACAACTTGGAAGTTTGGACTCTTAGAAATACATTATTGCTGTCAACTTTTGTTCCAGCAGTGTAAAGAGCATCTATCCAATTCCCAATTAGGAATGAATTAGGGATGAGAAAAAAACCAAAAAACCGATTAAACTGAAGAAAAAAAATTAATTGAAAAAACCGAAATAAAAAAAAACCGAATAAACTGATTAAAAAACCTAAGAAAAAAATCGGTTCGGTTTCGGTTTCGGTTTCTGAAATCTTAAACTGATTGAACCGGACCAAACCGAACCGGTTCAACAAACATCTAAACCTACTATGAAAGGAAACTTCACAGTTCACAATCCCTTACCCTCAAGTCTCAGCTTCCTCCTCTCTCCCAAATGCCTTTCAAGTTACTCCTCTCTGTATCACCACTCTCCTTCTCTAATTCTCATTGTTCTTTAATTCTTTAGATCAAAAGTCAAGCGTTCAAATTTCAAACAATTATCATCAAAACTTTCAACACCAGCATCACCCTAAAATTTCAATCTTTTCCTCTTTCATACTATATTTGTCTCGACTCTTGACATGTGAACATTGAACACCGAATGAAGGGATAGAAAACTTTCTTTTGCATAAAAGGGATGTGTTTTTTCCACATGTTTTTGCATAAAAGGGATATGCACTTCTTTTATCTATCTTGGTTTCATGGATTTTCCGGGCTGTGTTGGCTTTTTTATGAGTTGGTGGAAATCTTGTTGGCCAGGATCATTATTTTGCACTGTACATGGCTGAAATCTTGCAGGCTAATCAATTTATCATCCATTTCTTCACTTTGTTGCTGTTGGCATCAGCTTGCTCTTCACACGAAACAAAACTGGATTACCGGTTTTTTCAATTTTTTTCCTTAATTAATTGAACCGAACAGAAAATGGTCGGTTTAAACCGGTTTCGGTTAGGTTTTAAATTTAAAAAAATAAAAATTCAGGTTGGTTGGTTTTTTAAGTAAAAACCGAACTGAACCGAAAATACTCACTCCTAACTATAATACATGTAGCTCACATCTAATTTTTTTGTTATGTCTTCTTGAATGTGAGCTTGTTTAGTTCATGTTAGTTAGGATAAAAAATATTAAAAAATATAAGACCAAAACTGTTGGGTCTGGCTGCAACGTTAGATTCAAGAGCTTTGAGTTTAACTTCAACACTAGACCCAATAATAATATTTATAATATAAATAATAATATTGAACTTGTTTGTCCAAATTCTTATATTTTTTAATCTTTTTTTTTAAAATTGGTTTTTCTTCAATAGTAATAATAATATTTTTTAAAATTTATTAATTATAACAACAACAACAACAATAATTTTTAATTTTACCCTTCAAATCAAGTCTAGTCTAAGGTTGTTTTTCAATATTGATAAATTTTTTTTTTCAAAATTTTCAATTATTTTATAAATAATATTAATACTTTTAATTATAATAAAAATAACAATATTTATAACACAAATAATAATATTTAGAAACCTAAGACCCATGAACTTTGGGTCATGACGTTGGACCCAAGAGAATTGGGTTCGAAGGCAGGACCTAAGCGAAATGGGTCCTAACGCAAGATCCATCATCCTTGGGTCCTGACACTCGACCCAAGAGAATTGGATCATGACACAGAACCTAAGAGAATTGGGTCCAAATGCAGGACCCAAACGAAATGGGTCCTGACACAGGACCCATTAACCTTGGGTCCTGATGCATGACCCATTACCTTTGGGTCCTGACGCAGGACCCAAATTGGATTCGGACTCATGACCCAGTAGTCTTGGGTCCTGACACAGGACCTAAGAGAACTAGGTCCTGACGCAGGATCCAAGTGAGAATTAGGTCCTGCAGTAGAGCCAAGGCTAATGAGTCTAGCCCCAACAGGACGCAAGGCTGATGGCTAGCTGCAGCTAGACTCAAAGCTATTTTGGGTCCATCTGGGACAAGATCCAACTCGAAGCGGGACCCAACTTAATATATTCTCCTTGGGTCTGGCTGCGCGGCTAGACCCAATCTTAATATATTTTAAAAAACTTCAAAAAATACAAAAACATCAAAAATATTAATTTGAAGTAAAGAAAACAATAAAAAAATTTGATTTTTTTTCAAAGCATTCTTGAAACACAAAAACAAACATGCTCTAATAAGAAAATTCAACCCAACCTGAAATGAAAAAAAAATTATCATCACCTAACTTTTGTATAATATAAAAAAAGTTACATTAACTTATTTTTTCTTTACGAAAAAAAATCAATAACAGAAAAGATAAAAAATTTCAAGAGGGAAAAAAATAAAATTGGAATTATCTTAAAAAATATATATTTTTAAATATATTGAGATAATATTTTTTTAATTTTTTAAATCTATTTTTTATATAATCACATCAAAATAATACAAAAACATCTTAATATGAATTAAGGAAAAATATTAATTTAAAGTAAAGAAAAAAATAACAAAATTGTCAAATTTTTTTCAAAGCATTTTTGAAAAACAAAAACAAACATGCTTTAATAAGAAAATTCAATCCAACTTGAAAAAAAAAAACCTTATAATCACCTAATTTTTGTAGAATATAAAAGAAGTCCCATCAATTTATTTCCTTTTTATTGTATGAAAAATAAATTTAAATCAGAGAAAAGACCAAAATATCCCAAACCCATTATCCTTGGGTCTGGCTGCAGATCCTGACCTAGTATCCTTGGGTATTGGTGCGCAGCCAGACCCAAGATCGATGGGTCTGGCTGGGCAGCCAGACCCAACACCTTTTTGAAGTGTTTTGGATTTGGCTGGCCAACTACACCCAACGCTCTTACACCTTTTGGAAGTGTTTTGGGTCTGGCTTGGCAGCCAGACCCAACAACGTTTGGTCTCGTTGCCAAGCCAGAACCATCAGCTTTTGATAGAGAAGGCAACACCCCCTGGTGCGCGGGCTGCAGAATCGCTTGCCTGGGTTTGCAGTCAGGCGCGCCTGTCTGGCCCTAGTACCCAGGGCATGACAGCCTCAGCGCCAGGTGACTGTAGCCCTACCAAAATCAGAATTGACCATTTTCTCTCCATTCATCCTTTCAATGCCAAATGCATCCTAATGAAAAGATAACCCCCACCCTCCCCTTGCAGTCTTTCCAACTCTCTGTGGCAAGGACAGCTTTGTCATTACACTGCTTTAATGCACAATGCTTTGTGTCTAGGTTAACAGTAATAGAGGCACCGATCCCTTTTAGTGTATTCTATAACTAGGTCGATGGCCTGTGCTTCGCTGTGGGCCGGGTCAATTTCTTTGTAGCTTAAAAAAACAATACTAAAGTGTCATCATTGTATTCTAAAGAGCAAAAAAAAATCAACGACTAGACATAATAGAAAGAGAACTAAAAAAAATAGTGATCGCTAAACTTCATGAATCAAATAATCCATGAAAAAAAGTATTGAAAAACAAAGTACAAGCAAAACCAAGTGAGGTCGTCAAAATCAATGAATAGTATCATGCCAAACTTTAAATATTAAAAAATATTGAATTGAATGACAAAATCGAAAAGAAAAATCAAATTTACAATAGAATCCAAAACATAAAAAAAAAATAAAGAAATCAATTTTCAATAAACTCAATGATGATGGATGAAATTTTTAAAAATACTTAAAAATGACTGAAACAAACTCGGTTCAACCTTCAAAATTTGTGACACGGATCATAAGGTCAAATCACATTGTAAAAGGCAAAAAAAAAAAAAAAACTAAGTAAAATTCTAAACCAACCAAAATAATTTGGGATAAACATGAAAAAACAAATTAAAAAAAATTTGAAAAAATATAGATTTGAAAAGAAAGAGAATCAAATTTGACACAAAAAGAAAAAGAAAATCATAAGGGATGAAATTGAAAAACAATTTCAATTAAAAAAAAGGATAAGAACAACTAAAAATAACAATAAAAAAATAAGGACCATATTTGATATAAAAATAAAATGTCAATGGATGAAATTCAAAGACAAATTATTCAATAACGGATTCAAGACCAAAAACATCATAATTAAAAAAATAAAGACCAAATTTAATATAAAAACAACGTGTATATGGATGCAATGGAAAAAAATAATTAATTTAATAAATGATCCAAGACCAAATACATTGCAATTAAAAGAATGAGAACCTAATCTGATATAAAAATAAAATATCAAGGGATGAAATTGAAAAAATAAATTAACTCAATAACTGATTCAAGACTAAATACATTGCAATCAAAAGAATAAGGACTTAATTTAACTTAATAAACAAATAACTAGACTTTTTTTTGCAATGGCCAACTGTTTTTCGAGGTGGAGAGAGGGAAAAGAGGAAGGGAAAAACTTCTTGCCGGCGCTCCTCCGCCATGACGGGTGGTGAGGCGCATCGAATGCCGCTTGAATGGTGGCATTCGACATTGTGTGGGAGCTTTACGCTCCACCTAAAGCATACGGGGGCTTTTTGAATTTAAAATTAATTTTTATATATTAAAATACCAAATTATCGTTAACCCCATTTGAGAATTACAAAAAAATCATAGCAAAAAACCTAAAATAACCTTGCATCCATAATAGAGAATTTATTTTTTAGGGACATTTAAGTAATTGACATGCACAAAAAAATATAAAAAAACCAAAAAGCCCCTGAACCAAAGGGAATTTTTTTTTAAGGGTTACCTGGTAATTACACTATTGAAAAAACATCATGAAATTACTAATGAACATTCTTCTTTAAGGTAATTATTGATAAGTCTCGTGTAAAAGATCCATATATCTCTAAAGCTAATATTGCCTATCAAAGGCAAAATCAGTCTTCCACTGGATTTGCATGATGAAAGACTAATGCCTTTTAATTATAGTTAATTCTCTTTGAAAGAAATGCTGTTAAGTGATATAATACTATAAATGAAGCCAATATTCAATATAAAGTTCAATGTGACTGCTAAGTTCTACAAAGCTGCAAAAAAAACTTTTGAGGAAGAAGAACAAAAAATGGGAAGATAATCTTATCAACTTTCTTGCACGTGCCTAGTATTTGACAATCTATATACATGCATTGCCTACCAAGAGTGGCAAGATCACCTCTTTTGCAGATAATTTCTATAAATGTTTTGCCATTTAACTAAAATCTAGACTTCTACAATAGATTGCCATAAAAACAGACAATATTGTTTGACAACAGTGTTCAAATGGGTAAGTTACATGTTTAAGCAACTGTCAGAGCAGTTTGGTGGGAACTGTACAATGACTAAGTTTCAGGAGAAATGGAACAGGGGACTGCAGAGTGAGTGGAGATACCTGTTTAGTTGCCAGACAAGATAGAGGGACTAGACATACCAAAGTTAACACTTGATTCTGCTTTTTAATGTAGCAATAAGTTTCCAAATACCTTAATTATGGTATATACATATCAAGCTTGATTTTAAAGTATTTTGCGATCAGAGCACTGGTTTTCAGATAACTATTGCTTCCAGTTTTTTTCTTCATACTAGGACACAATCAGTAATTTGGTCTTCTTGATTTTCTTCTCGCCCCCTCGCTCACTCACTTTTGCAGACGTGGATGCTTTACCAAGGGGGCAAGACATTGGAGTTAGTTGATCCAAGCCTTGCCAGGTTCAATCGGGATGAGGCAGCCATGTGCATTCAACTGGGGTTGCTATGCTGCCAACAGAACATTGCAGATAGGCCTGACATGAACTCTGTTCATCTCATGCTTTCGAGTGACTCGTTTACTTTACCCAAACCTGGCAAACCTGGAATTCAAGGTCGTGGGGGTCGTTGGACAACTACCACCACTTCTGCTCTCACTAACAGTGCTACAGCTACTAATGCTAGTACTACAAACACTGGCGCCACCAGGGTTTCTGGAGGTAATAGTTTTATTGATGAGTATTCTAGAAATTCTATGTCTGTTTCTTCAATTGAAGAAGGTAGATAAACCATCATATATAATGTGAAGGCTAATTAGCTTTTTAATCTCGTGTAAAGCATTGATTCTTTGTAGCATCTGTTCATGGGATGTATTTCATTTTTGCCATGTAAAAATTTCACCGAACTTGCTACGTTTGGTAGAAAGCAATGTGGTGTAGTGATAATTTTTTAGGGCAGTTATATTTTTGTTAGTGTGATCGAACAGCGACAATCTGGGTTTTAACCTTCATAGTTAATTGCTTGTTATGAACAATGATTCTACAGAGTGCTCGTTTTTCCTTTTCATTTCCTTACTGTCCCTAAAGAAAAGGGTAATATGAGATGTCCAACTCCATTGCATTGGTACCGCCTCCCTTTCCCTCCTCTAATCAGGAGGGTTTAGGGTTACAGACAACAAATAATACGGTGAGCCTTTAGCAAGAGCTAAGAGGTATGCATATAAATTTCCTTTTCCTTTTACTATGTTCATTTATTCTGAGCACATTTCCAGCTTTCCTGGGTTCATGTATCTAAATCTATTTCTAGAAATTAAAAATACTCGATCAAGTAAATTCTGCTTGCAGTAGAAGTTTAACGTGTACAGTGCAGACTATCTATCTATCTGGCAAGTTTTGGTGTGGGGTTAGCATCCAACACTATGTTGATATACATACAGACCCTCCTGGGTTTCTCTTGGATCATTTGTGGAAACGATCCGTTGAACTGGTATGGATGCATTTATAATGTACCTGTTCATAAATTATTAAGTTTTATTCTATTATATACCATATTTATTTTTCCTAGAAACAGTCTTTGATACATTATTTTTTCTCTTTGAAGAACCTCCTACGAGTATTTGATTAATTTTCCGTGAGAGATCTAGACTGTTTAACTAACTACATGATGACTGTTCCCTTTAGAACTATGAACGATTAACCATGTAATCCTCTCCATTACATAATAATAATAGCAAAACGGAAACATGAGAAATGAGATCCTCCACACAAAATCCAGTGGCCTTTTATGCCAGGAACTAACATGTTAATTGCATCCCTATTTCATGTAAAATCAAGCCCCATATCCATTTATTGAATCGAAAGAACAGTAGTGCCTAGATTTGCCTTGTAGAGTGCCCCTGACTTGTTCTTCTAATTCTTCCTATAACCATCTCGTTCCCAAAACTAGATGGTTATATTGCTGCTGCTAACAGAAATACTATCTGCAATTTATTTTGGAAACCTTCTGATAGATTTCAAGGACTATATACTACCCCTCTCCCTGACTTTCTTTTTATGTTCTCTCCCTCCTGTGCCTCTATCCCTCTTCCGTGTGAATAAAAAATCTCTTGAATTCAATATAATACAGATTCAATGTACAAATAAAATTGACCTAAAATGTTTCTAAAATAGACCCAAAAAATTCTCTCAAAATAGATCCTAAAACATCTATTGGGCTTGGGCTATCAAGCCCAATATACAGCCAGGGCTCAAGGACTATGGGCCTGGACATGGTAGTTAGAGCCCATACTAGGCACAAGTGCATGGGCTCGAACATGTGCTGTGATGGACGTGCGCCTAGCACCCAACATGGAGGTTGGGCACCCCAGCACCCTCTTGGGCTTAGGCGAGCACCTCAAGCCCAATGTTCTTGGGTCACTTAATATTTTATACTAATTTAATATGTATTATTTTGAGTAGAATACAACTCAAAATATCACAAGAATGAAATTACACTTTAACCCCGCATCTCTATAAAAGAACAAGTTTCATGGGCTATGCATACACCTTGAATCCTTTAAGTTAAATGTTCATAATTTTTATTCTCCACTATATATATATTTTTAGACTCTATCTTTCTAAAACTTTCTTTCTCTACAGAGTTACTGACTTTACAATTGAAGAGTCTCCTTATCTTTCAAATAGAATCTTTTGTAGGTACCATAATTACTAGACACCTAAATTACTATGCACCTCCTATTATTACCATAACTATCAGTTATCTCGGCATATTAGGCATCAGTTGTTATCAATTATTAACCCCTTGAGCTTTTTATATCAAGTCATTAGATATATTAACCATAAAAAATAAATCAGATTATTTGAATTAAAAAATTAATTAATTATCTAAATTATCAGTATCGAATATGTTTCTTCTTTCAAAACAGTTTATTCCTCTTCTGCTCTCATCTCCCCTCTTTTTATACAATGCTTGGAGTGCTATATATGGAAGGCTTTTATATTAGATCACGTAAACGTGATTCTTTCTGCACAGTTTCGAAGGGCTGGAGATTTGCAGGGGTGATTGCTAGAGTGATTCCTGCTAAAGAATTAAAACTGAAGTTGATTATGAACGCCTGCTTCTATTATGTAAAACTGTTGTTTTATTTTGAATAAAATGACGTCGTTCTTCTTCTTCCTTTTTTCTTGGTTTCAGTTTATAAAAACAACGACGTTTGTTGGGAAAGGCTTATAATCCAATCGGGTCTTGTAATTTTTCTATCTTTTCATTGAAGTCCCTGGCTATTTTATTTTTCAATTTTCATTCGGTAGGGTTTTAATGTTTGGATTTTTCTTCTTCTTAATCCCTAAATGAATTGATTAAATCTCTAAATTTGTGTGCTTATTCCAATTTAGTCTTTGGTTCCCAAAATTATGCATTTGGATCAATTTTGCCCTAAATATCATTTTTCCTCTTTAATTTCATCCATAATTGAATCATTTGGACCTTTGGATTTGGCCATTTGTTACAGATTCATCATGTGTCCTCCAATCATTTTAATTTTAGCCTAATAACCCATTTTCACTTCAATTATATCTCCAATTATATATTTTTTAACCTATTTCTACTTAGTTTTTGGCTTGTTAAATTCAATTATTTGTTCCCAATTGTGTTTTTACCCTTCTCCTTTATTTTTTACTTTTATTATTATTTATGGATATTTCTTGATGCACAAAATTAAATATACACAAGTGACTAAACAATTATTAAAATTGAAAGGATATTTTTGGGAAATTTTATTTTTTTTAAGTTGAATGAAAATTGAGGTAAAAATTTTGGTTATGACAATACTTATACAAATCTTCTTCGAATTTAGGAACATGTCAACAAAAAGATTGATTGCTAACTGAGTTTTCAGTGTATCTCTTGTCGTACACGCTACCCTCCATATAAACATGATGCTTATATGGGTTTGGAGGATTAGATCTAGAATTTAGTTTGTTACGGAATAAGTCTTTAAGCACATTTCTCTTCTTATCATGCTTCCTATTTGTGCGTCCCTTTAGTAGTGTTAGATATGGGGTTTTAATGCATCTTATCATATATACCACTTTCCATATAAACATGATGTATATATTGGTTTGCCAGATTTAGTTTGTCTTGAGGTAAGTCTCTAAGCACACCTCTCTCATTCTCATGATTCCTATTTGCACCTCTTCTTAGTAATGTTAGATGGTTTAAGCATTTTGCGATCTTCGACTCTTTGCTAATGAATGCTCCACTCAATCTAGTATCTAGGATTGGGTTTTTTATGTCGTCTCTCGAGCCCTTATAGTGTCCAATATGACCTTCACTCCTATATTGTGGAATGAGAATTTATTGTCGTTTACCTCCATCAATCAAATAGGCCAACATGTTATAATACCAATTTATGCAATATATAGTGTGAATAGGGTTTCTCAATCCCTAAGATTTACAACCCTAAAGTGTAGAGAACAAAACTAAGGTTCGTAAGCCTAAAGTTACAACCTTTAATAGTAGAAAAAACTTAGATATATTTAGAAAAATCCTTGTTTCATAAAATTTTATTTTAAAAAAATAGCTTATAAGGCTATTTGAATATAAGAAAAAAGTCTTTAATTAGTAAAATCCTAATCAAATTGAAAATTCTAATGTAAATTAAAAAAAATTAAAGAAAACAAAATATTTTTTGAAGCCATAGCAACAGGCCAAATTTGGACCTAAAAACAAAAATGACTAGTTGCTCTTATATCATTAGGTCTTTAAAAGATCTAGTAAAATTTCAATCTAATCCAAAAATAAAATTACATGTTATGTCTATTTTAACAAAACAACTCGTTGAATTTGTTCAAAACTCCTCAAAACCTAGAAAATCTTAATAATTAAAAAAGTAATTATGGCAATAATAACAAAAAAATGCTTTTCTTATCGTTCGATCTTTATACTAAAAGATCAATGTTAAAACTGATCTAAAGATGATTATTATGAAAAAAAAAATGAGAAGAAGAAAATGAGTAAATCACCTTACCTTTAAGTATTGCTTACCTTTAAGTATTTTATGGTTTGGTCATGTTTTCACTTTACAACAAAGTTTTTGAATATTATACTATGCAAGCTTGGTTAAAACAGATTTTTAAAATCAATAAAAAAATAATATTGCTCTATGCATACTAAAGCATGCATGGAAGATAATCATTACCATGCAAACTTATTCTTTCTGCTCATGCTAACCTTCTCTCCTCTTTCATCTCTCTCTATCAACATAAATTAAGAAGAAAAATCCAAACACTAATGGTTTAAGATAAAATCAAACACAAATTCGCTTTCTTTATCACCTTCTTTTCTAGCTTCTTGATGTTAGCATCAATTTCTCATCTAGAACTCAATAACAAAAAATAAATCTAATTCTTTTCTTCAATCAAGATTTTAAAATATGTTCCTGAGTTTTGTTCTTGTTAAATCATTAGAATATATGTTTTGTTTCCTTAATTTAATAAAAAAAATAAGTAGTTTAAAATTGAAATTGAGAATCTTGAATTTACAATAACCCTAAACAGTTAAATTTCACTAGATTTTTTTATGCTCCGTCCATAAATTCTAGACTCCCAAACAAAGTTAATTTTGAAGACCGGAAAAACTGTTATTTGATCATTGTTTAATGAAAAATCTCGAAATTAAGAAATTGGAGTTCACCGAACTCCAATTTCTTAATTAGTGTTCAATCGAACTCCAATTTCTTAATTAGTGTTCAATTCGTGTGTACTTATGCAAGCGAGTGGATTTTTAAATTCCATTGCTAGCTTAGACTGGAATATATTGATACTGACAAGTTGATCGACGCAGCTATTCGAGTCCATGTGTAAAGTTCTCGTGAGCCCCACGAAAAGTCAGTTTATTTGTTACCCGCGCTTGACGGGTAAAAAGAATCCAAGTGCTGAGTTATTAGTTTAAGTAGTAATTTAAAATATATATAAAAATAACAATAATAAATAAACTGATAAAAAAAAATAAAAAGAATAGATCTAAGCTTATTTAAATTATCAAACAACCTAATATTAACTCAAGAGAAGCAAGTCATAAGAAATAACAAAGCAAACAAAAAAAAAAACATAAATATTTTTTTTAAAAAAAACTCTAGTGAACCTCCTAAACCTGGTTTATTATTTAAAACTTGCAACTCGTTAAACTCTAAACTCAGTTTCAATCAAAAAACTTAACTCTAAAGTCTAAACCAATTTAATTTTGAACAATAAAATCATTGAAAAATATTAATAAAAAAAAACTTGCAAAAGCAAAAAAAATAAAATGCAATTAAGAAAATAAAGACTAGATTTTAAAGACTTAAAAATCATAGGGGGTGAAATTGAAAAACAATCTGTAAAAATCAAGTGAACCCGAGAAAACTACTTAAACCTAGTCAAATCTTAAAAACTTGTAACCCGTTAAATCCTGAATTCGAGTTCAATCAATAGGTTTATTATGAGCCAATTTAAAAATATCAATTTTAAAAACTTGTTAAAGTAAACAAAAAAATCAGCAATCAAAAGAACATGGATTAAATTTGATGGGAAAAAACAAAGAAGGGTCAAATCATAAAACAAAACCAATTTAAAAAATTATCCAAAATAATAAAAGTTGTCAAGGCCAAAAAAATTAGCAATCAAACGGACATGGATTGAATTTGATAAGAGAAAAACTAAATGGTGAAATCATAAAATAAAATCAATTCAAAAAATGAATCAAAACAAAACAAAATAGCAATAAAAAAATGAGAATCAAATTTGAAAGATAAAAAAAAAATTAAGAGGGATGAAATTGAAAAGGCACACCAATTTTATGGATCATTCAAGATAAAAAATATTGTAATAAAAAGAAAATGAACCAAATCTGAAAAACAAACAAATTAAAAAGTTGTTCTTGAATTTCTAATTGGTTTTATCTTTAAGGATATCAAAATAATTATATTATTTCTATAAAAATACAAAAATATAAAAATATCGAGCAATAGACATTGGATTATTTTATTTAATGATTAAATGATTGTTTTTACTATGCATTCAAAAACACAATTACTAATATAACCTCATACAACTCTTAAAAAGATATTTATGTCATGATGAAAAGATCACTCTATCTCTAAATCCAAGTTAAAAAATTAAATGATGAAGGAGTAATATAGTAATTATATTATTGTAATTAATAGTAAAGTGTGTCTTAGGATATAGTGAGCGTTTAGAAACATGATTCAACCTGCGTTTCTAAAAAAATAATTTTAGTTTTGCTAAAAATTATTATTTTTTATGTTTTTTGATCATTTTGATGTGCTGATCTAAAAAATAATTTTTTTAAAATAAAAAAAATATTATTTTGATGTATTTTTAAATGAAAAACACTTTGAAAAAAAACTACAACCATACTTCCAAACACGCAAATAGTAACTTCACTGTAAAGATTAGTTTTTTGTATTATACAATACTCTAAATAGTGTGGGGGAATCACTGTTCCCCCACACACATTTCACTGTGGATTACAATAGTAATCCACAGTGATTTTTTTCCTCTTCTTTTTTTTTTGCTAATTTTCCCTTTTTTCTTTTTTTTTCTATTTTTTTTCAGCTTTCCTATTTTTTCTTTTTTTTTCATTTATTTTTTTCCAAAATTATTTTTGTTAATTTTACCTTTTAAATATTGACCTGGTTAAAATTTTTGCTTTGTATTTTTTTTCTTTAAAATACTGTGAATTGTTGCGATGTTTTTTCACATAGTTTTTCTATTTTATTTCTTTATTTTTTAAAATTATATTTGTCAATTTTTTTTAATATTGAGCTGATTGAAAATTTGGTTTGGTAATTTTTTTTTTAAACATTGTTGATTACTACAGTGTTTCTCCTCATGGTTTTTTTCTCCAAAATTATCTTTTTTTATTTTATTTTTTAATATTGAGCAGATTAAAAATTACAGTTACAATATATTAGAAAAACACTTTAACTTTTTTTGAAAATGGTGTGGGGGAATCACTGTTCCCCCATACACATTTCACTATGGATTACAATAGTAATCCACAGTGATTCGTTTTCTTTTTTTTTGCTAACTTTTCCCTTTTTTCTTTTTTTTTCAATTTGTTTTTTCAATTTTCCTATTTTTTATTTATTTTTTTTCCAAAATTATTATGTTGATTTTATCTTTTAAATATTGACCTGGTTAAAAAATTTTCTTTGTAATTTTTTTCTTTAAAATACTGTGAATTGCTGCGATGTTTTTTCATATAGTTTTTCTATTTTATTTCTGTATTTTTCAAAATTATATTTGTCAATTTTTTTTAATATTGAGTTGATTAAGAATTTGGTTTGGTAATTTTTTTTCTTTAAAACATTGTTAATTGCTACAGTGTTTCTCCGCATGGTTTTTTTTTCTAAAAAATTATCTTTTTTTTTTATTTTTTAATATTGAGCTGGTTAAAAATTACAATTACAATATGTTAGGAAAATACTTTAACTTTTTTTGAAAATTATTGTTGATTGCTACATTTTTTTTCCCACATGGTTTTTTTTCTGTTTTTATAATGTTTTTTCCTAAAATTATCTTTGTCAATTTTATTTTTTAAATATTAAGCTGGTTAAGAATTGCAATTATAAGTAAATATAAGTTTTTCCTCACAAAACACTATGGATTGATACAGTTTTTCCTCACATGGTTTTCTTCCAGTTTCTTTTGTGTTTTCTTTTTTTGTGATATTTTTTTTCAAAACATATCTTCGTCGATTTTTTTTTTTAATATTGAGTTGGTTAGAATTTAACTTTATAATACAGCTTAATTATGTGGGGAAAACATTGTTGCTTTGCTCATAAAACATTGTGGATTGCTATAGTATCTCTTCACATGGTTTTTTTATAACTTTTTTTGAATTATCTTTTTTAATTTTATTTTTTTAATTTTGAGTTGTTTGTAAATTATAATTACAAGTCATTACAAATAAGGCTAAATCATGTAGAGAAGCACTGTAGCTTTCATCACAAAACACTGTGAATTGCTACAGTGTTTCCAACATGATTTTTTTTTTGTGTTTGTTTTGTTATTTTTTTTTCTAAAATTTTCTCTGTCGATTTTTTTTAAATATTGAGCTGATTAAGAATTTAGTTTTGAAATTTTTTTCTTTAAAACACTGTGAATTGTTGCAGTGTTTTCCCATGTGATTGTTTTTATGATTTTTTCCAAAATTATCTTTATCGATTTTTTTTGAATATTGAGTTGGTTAAGAATTATAATTACAGTAAAATTAAATTATATGAGGAAAGCGTTGTAGTTTTTCTCACAAAACACTGTGGATTGCTACAATATTTCTCTAAATGGTTTTTTATTTTATTTTATTGGGAAAAACGCTATTGTTTTCCTTACAAAACATTGTCAATTGCTACAATGTTTTTTCTCATAGGTTTTTTTCCTTCCAAAATTATCTTTGTTGGTTTTTTTTTAATATTAAGTTGGTAGAGAATTTAGCTTTGTAATTTTTTTTCTTTTTATTAACTAAAAAGTTAAATCATGTAACGAAAGCACTGTATTTTTCCTCACAAAACACGATAAATTGTTACAAATCATTTTGTTCAGTCTCAAAGTTTTTGATCACCAACACAACTTTTTTTTTCGTCATGAAATGTTTGCTTCATCATACTATTAATTTCTATTACTTATCTAGCGCTGGTTCACAATTATAACGCTATTAAATGCATTTGTTTTATAAGCTCACGGCAGCGCGTGAGCATGTCATCTCGTATGTATATATAATGTGATGTGATGCAATAAATAGATAGATAGGCTTAAAGTAGGTTTTTTTTCAATCCATTCATTTGGATTCTTCTGATGTTTAATGCATAAACGTGTAATTTTGGTATAATGATAACGACATCAAATGATTTAGTAAAAAGAAAAAGGGTTCCTCTACTATCAAAGTGTTAAGTCTGAAGCGGAACAGTGGCTCAAATTTTCTGTCCTATTCCGTCAGCGCAATAAAAATGAGAAAATTCAAGAAAATTTCTCTCCAGCAAAAGCCAAAATCATCTCGGCTGATGCATATGGATCACATGAATATGATATTAGCATGTGAAAACCAGCACTTGGAAAAAAAATTGCCATATTTCCAATCCAGGCATACCTTGAAATTACCCGAATTTTTGCTTTAATCTTAAAAGTTATGCATGGAATTTAGTACAAGAATTTAGCCAAGAAAAAACAAGGTATGCTCACTTCAATGAGTCGCAAAGTGATTGATTCTCACTCTCACAGGAGG
Organism: Populus nigra; assembly: GCF_951802175.1. Taxonomy (NCBI): domain Eukaryota; kingdom Viridiplantae; phylum Streptophyta; class Magnoliopsida; order Malpighiales; family Salicaceae; genus Populus; species Populus nigra. The sequence goes on from NC_084869.1 coordinate 4,603,785, forward strand.
TTGATTTTATGAGCAACCCCACATGGGAGAAGCATCACAGGCAAACGTTAAACTGTGTGAAGGTAAGTAAGAGACAGATTCAGAGATAGGTAAAGTAGAAGAGAGAGTTCAGTCCCTTCACGCATCAATATGACAATGACTAATGATATGATAATTTGCTGAAGCAGCTGAACCTTTTCGAGTGTTCTTACATTTACGTAACTTTCAAGGGTTAATGGGATGAACCTACATGCATCAGATACACACTTAGGCGTGAGTTTTGAGCTGTCTAAGATTGCGACGCACCGAAAAACCAACTGTTCCTACCATGTTCATCTAGGTGTGATTTCCTTCAAGGGACTTTTATTTTATATATTTTGTCCTTGACTGTAGGACTTTGCATCCAATGGCCTGGTTTGAATGGTAAGGAAAAGAACTATTTCGGATTGAATTTCTACGTTTGATGCCAGTAGCTTGTTTTGAAGATGGGTATATATTTACATTCAGTTAACCTTATTGATGAATGCATCTTGATCTTTGGTCTCGATTCAGATGCCAGACAGATAGGGTAGAGAAGGTTGGTGCCCCCAAATTTTAAAATATCACTAAAGTCCCTAAAGTTTATGCATTCTTTCATAGCGGCCCCTTAAATTAACAAAAACTACAAGAAGAGGAGGTGGACAAGCACTATTCACCATAACAATACTTTTTTTGTTTTAACTTAATTTTTTTTTCAGTTTTATTGTTCCACGTTAGATTGATTGGAGATTACATTTTATAATTTGTTTTGATTTACTTTTTATGAGGTTATCATCGTCTTATGACTTTGATCGTAGATTTTGTGGGCCAACTCAGTTTTTTTTAATTGATTTTTTTTAATTTCATCTTTTAATATTGGGTTGATTGAGAATTGACCTTTATAATTTATTTTTTCTTTTTTAATTTATATCAACATAAAGTTTTTTTTTCTTTTTTAATTGATTTTTTTTTTCAATTTTGTCATTCAACATTGGATTGATTATGAATTAAGTTTCATAATTTATTTTGATTTGTTTTTTTATGGGGTTATCTTAGTCTTAAGACTTGAGTCGTGGATTTCATAAGTTAACATGAGTTGACATAAATTGGTTTTTTTTTTATCATTTTTAATTGATTTTTTTTAATTTTATTTTTAATATTGAGTTAATTGAGATTTGAGCATCATAACTTGTTTTGGTTTTTTTTATAAGGTTATCACAATCTAATAATTCGGTTCATAGATTTAGCAGATTAACTCGGGCTAATCTAGGTGACTAGGTCCATGCAATATGTTGTTGTCTCAAATTGTGTTTTCTTAAATATCATCTTGAATTTGTTTTTAATCAAATTATGTTTTTATTGATTTTACGTGTTGTTTTTTGACTGTCAAGTCGATAGAGTCATATTTAACAAACTCCCACACAATTTAATTTTAATTTTATTAGAAAATAAATTAGCAACATGTATACATTTTTTTTACGTTAATAAATAAATTGATCCAACCTGCATTTATATTTACTATACCCTTTACAAATTTTCAGAATATTTCATAATGTTCTATTTCTAACTTTCCTCCAATAATTTATTCCACACTTCAACATATTTTTATCTATTTATATGTATATGTAGTGTTGTATGCCTAAAAATCATCATTCAAGCATAAACTCCAATCTTTTCTACTTGTATTGACCATATTTTTAATTGTAGACTTGATCTCTCTATTCAACACTTCTGGTTGTCCATTAGTTGGCGAATGATATGCAATTTAAATCTTTTAGGTTATGTGGTACTTTTTCAGTAAAGCCTTCATAGTTTGATTGCAAAAGTGAGTGCCTCAATTATTTATTAGAGCTTTTGAAATTCCCTAAACATAAAAAATTTCACAAAATAATATGGGGGTTTACGACATCTCATTTTGCTTAGATATATTACCTATCTTTTAACAATGAACATTTCTTACAGACAAAGTTCATTCTCCAGATGAACTAAATGACTAAAATGATCTTCAACATGATTTTATGTTCCTCTTTTATCTTTGAACTCCAAGTCAAATTCACTCAAGAGAAGTATCTGTCTTATTAATCATGGTTTTGATCAGAGTAAACAATGACTTTAGTAACATCCTTTTATAATCAGAAAGAGGATGAACATTATCCCCTACTCTCACCTTTTCACATCCTTTAAGTTTCTGGTTCCTCTTAATTTTACACAGTTTTTTTTAGGAATTTAGCATAACGAGGTACTTGTTTAATAACATCTAAAAATAGAATGTTTACATGTATCAATAAAAAGTCTTGTATAAATCTTTATTTTAATTACTCGTCTTTTCTATATTTTGCTAAAGCCTGAGAAAAGCAGGGTACCCATTTATAATAAGAAAGGGGCAAAACCTTACTCTTAGATATGTCATCATCGTTAGGAATGTTTTTCTTTTTTTTTGGTTGATGATGTAAGTGTTGCCTTTACTTGAAGGTCAACCTCTTTACCACTTCTCAAAATAATTGCACTTGCATTTTCTCTTGGATTTACTACTGTTTGAAAGGGTAACTTCCCTGAACTTTATGCCTGAGCCGTAAGCACGATGGAGGGTTTTAGATAGTCAACTAATTGTTATTGCCATTTGGCCTATCTGATTACCTAAACGTTGAATACTGGCCCTCGCCTCTTGTTGGAATTGTTTTGTTTCCTGTTACAATTGCAAAGTATTAGTGGAAAAAGACTTAACAATATCTTCTAAAGACATCAGAATTAGATGTATGGGTCAAATGTTGTCTGTGAGGTTATGGCTACTTATATTGCTGGTAACTTGGGCAGTTTTGAGTCGCGGGCTAATTTACTTATGGATTTTCACAAGATTAAGGTGATCCCTCCATCCCATGTTATACCTGCTCGAATAAGGAACATACTTTCTTTTCAGTTGTCTAGTAAAACCAATTGTTTCATTCACTTGCTTAATGGGTTTTTCTTGAAGAGTTACGTACATATGGGTTCGATGTCCTTCCACCAAACAAATACCATAAGCATTCGACGTTTGCATCTTACCTACTTCCATTTGAAGAACAAGAGAAGTTAAACTCGTAATCTTTTGGTCAAAGGAGGAAATACTTACCTCATTATTTTAGATTGAGGTTCAAGCCTAGTGCTAGATTGTTGAGAATTGGCAGTCATATTTGCAATCAAGTTTATTGCTCCTAAACTTGATAATAGGGGCGACTTACACATAATTTCTTGAACCATTCCTTCGTATATGGATTCTCCATTATGCTGCCTTACACCATAAATTTCTTTTTGAATGTTAGTTGCTCTTGAAGTTAGGAAATATTTCTCTAAAACAACCTTTTCATTGCGTTCCATGTGGTAATACTTCAAAAGGATAGATGGTAAAGTCAATCATTAGCTGAATCCTTAAAAAAAAAAAAAATAGAAAGGCTCTTAATTTAATTTGCTCTTCAGTCACTCCGGGGGATTTTATACTTGTGCATATCATATAAAACTCCTTTAGATATTTGTGAGGATCTTCATCTATAAGACTATGAAAAGTGGGCAAGAGATGTATTAGTCTAGACTTTAATTCAAAAGTAATAACATCTAAAGCAGGGAAATTCAAAAGTAATAACAGCATCTAAAGCTTGAAAATAACAAAATTGTTTCAAATTGTGGCCTTGCAATGGATCAAAAGTTATAGCTTTTTTATGCTATTATTATGGTTTGGAGTGATCAAAGAGCAACCAAACCTCCTCTTGGACCTAAACCTATCTCACTAGTCCACACACACACACACACACTAGGTAATCCATATAATCTGTATGTAATAGATCATCACCTAGTTATAACAGATCCACACCTAACTTATTATCTCAAGCTCGACTACATCAAAATAAAATGGAGTTTGGCCTTGAGGGAGTAGGGATAATAATCTTAAGGATTAACTAGTCTTGTTAGAATGTGTTTACCTGTAAGAAAACTAAACTATTATAATGTGAAGGCCTTGTTTTATTGAAATAAGAATTTTGCCCAAAACCATAACTATCGAAAGCAAACCTTTTTTTTTCAAAAATTTCAAGAACAAAATAAGGATCACTAGAAGCAAAAAAAAACAAAAGTCAAATAAAATCACTCCTCGGCAACAATGCAAAAATTTGGTGTGTTATCGCAGGCAGCCAAATATAAAACCTAGACTCCTTAAAATATATATAGTAGTGCAAGTAAGGAATGTTCTCACAAACAATATTTAGCCTAGTTTTATGCTACATGAATAAAGATTGAGGGGTTTAAGTACAACGAAAACAATTTTAAGAAAAACAACTAAAAGACAACTCCAATTAAATTATCAAAATCAATCAAAAGAACAAACCTTAATGTAAGTCAACATCAATCATTGAGTCTTTTACAACTAATCATTAATGCAAGTATATATCAATTCACATTTTGAATATTTAACCATTGGAAATATGTTCCTATCTCTCCTTAGATGTTGTTAATTAAGAAACAAGCAATCTAATTAACCATAACTACTAAACAATTCAAGACAAATGCTAAAAGTTTAATCTAGAAACAGCCTCAAGAATTAAAGAGATTGATGAGGCTAAACAACACAAACACAAGCAGTTGCATTTAATTTAATCGACCATTCTTCCTAAGATCTAATAGTTTCTGATGCAGCGAATCATTAAACCTTAGTTGTTTCACAAATTAGATAAATCAAATAATTACATATTGAATATCTAATTTAGTATCATATTACAACAAATAATAAATTAGTAAGCCTTCTACTAATTAAATGAGGTAGACATGAAAATAGGCATTAAAGAACATTCAATACTCAAAATATAAATTGAATAATAAATACAAATTAGATTTCATAGTTTTATTAATTCCGAGGCTTTTATTTCTTTTGACTAATTAAAAATTTAGCTACATTGGACCATAATAAATACTCAAAGTAGAAAAAGAAAAATAGAGATGAGGGAAGAGAGAGGTGTCCCATATCATAACCCCCGCTCTCTTTTACAGATTAATTTCCTTCTTAGAAGCCTCAAAATCTCTTAAAAATACTCTCACTATTATCTTTCAATAATAAACACCAAATGTGAGTAGTTAATGAAATTATTAAATAATAAAATAGAATCATAATATAACCAGGAAAGTGATGTTTTTAGCTGAAATTCATATACCAAATCTGGAAACTTCCGAAAATAAACCACATCATATTAGATTTGCAAGCTAAACAATATTTTAGTAAGTTAGAAGTACAGGTGTAGCGACTTTATGCCTAATTACAGCCTCGATGAAGTCAATATCTCTCAAAAATCAAAATAGGCATAGAATTATAAAGGCAGTATAGTTATAGAGATTTTTCTTAGGACTCTATAGCATTATGAATCATTTTAATTAGAGCTCGGATGAAAGTGTTATGGCCAGAATACAAAACAATGTCTAAATTGTCCAATTAGCTTTATTTTGCCTTTAACGTCTCTATTTATATTCTAAATCAAAATATAAAAATAATAAGTACATTTAAACATCAAATAAGTATAAAATACTAAACATTAAGGGATACAAATATGACATTTTTCATTCTCATTAAAGTAATAAAAAATAACAACAATGAAAACAAAAATACATGATTGACTTAATTACGCATTTTGTTTGCTGAATATTTTTTTTAATTGTGATATATTTTTCTAGAAGGTATATAACTATTTAAATATGTCAAAGACTGACCTTTACAAGGTAGAAAAAATAGAATTCTAAATAAAATTGGAAAGACAACTTAAAATATGAAATTAAGCTAAAAATCCAGGAAAATAAAAGAAAAATAACATGATTGGCTCAAACAATATTTTTCCTAATCTAATTTTGATAGTCTTTTATAGCCTAGCTTGTTATAATCAGCCGATTCTCTATAAAATTGAACGAGTGGAATCATATATAAAAATCTAAACCTAATCTATAGTTAGATAAAAAGTTATGAGCTTTTCTTGTCACAATATTGTTCGTCTTTCACAAATTAACTTGCGTCTTCTTGGATTTAACTTTATTCCCCCAGTGGATAAAGAAATCCATTCGACTTTATTTATAATTATCAAATTCTATGGACTCGCGGGTTCTGGAATCAAGAAGACTTGTAAAATGCTTCATGATTTAAATGAATCCGCCACCGTATTGGTTTCAATATTATATTACATAACCCACTGTGAGCTCACACCAGTGAAGTCATCACGCATCCATAATCTCCAAGATTTTCAAATACGTTAGTAAATAGACTATTCAAATTCCTTGAGATTTTATTATTTTAATATATACTAGCATGGTGGGATTTTAGAAATCTACGATGGGGAGTGACCTGACCAGTCAACAAGTTCTAAATAGAATCTTTCATGATGGTCATGATCAAGGTCTTGGCCATCTTTTTCCAAATATCATAAAGGGCTCTCTGGTGTAGTTCTGGATTCTTGCGATGTATTCATTCATCAGAGCCTGAATTTGTCAATTCATTATAGGTGGCTCCATATGGCACATCTTCTAGTCAATATTAGTTAACCGACTAAATTCCCTTGCTGATAGTGAAAGAAATAACCATGTGATGATAAGCTTGAAGCCATTTCAAAGACCATCTTGACTGGATCATGGCTTCAATATTGATCATCCAGATAGATGCTGTGATCAATCGGCTTCGTTGATCGATGGTAGGATATATCATCAAGTAGTAGTAGTTTGTGCATGCAAGCTCATTCGAGATTAATTACAGGTGGCTAAATGAATGGGCTAGCATTTTCAACACAAGGAGTTATGTTAAATCACTCGGAGAGATGATGACAAAGTATTTCCCATCCATCAATCGCAAGCCGAGTCATCCTTTGATTAGTTTCCTAGGTTGGTTGCTTTCCTTTCACACCACAAATGGCATAAACATGAGAAATCTTGCTTCGTAGAATTGCCTCATTTTCAGTTGGTAGAAACTACTGCCATGGACTTGGATTTAAAAAATCAGAACTCCAATTATTAGAATCATCAAGTGGTTGTATTTGAAAATTGAAGGGCAGCAAGGGCTAGCACCTCAAGTAATTTGACTCGACATCTGATCTTCCAAGATGTATGTATGAGAAGAATGTTGAATAAGCGAGTGATTTCTGAACTTCCCCGCCATCCCACTTGTGCTCTGACTTTATTACATCGCACAAACTCGTGGAAACAAAGCGCTTAAACAAGCATTAGTTTTAGTCTTGGTGAAGGATTGTGGGGCAGAACTCGGAAGGCTTTACGGTAATGTTTTGACATTGATAAATGTTTGCACAAGACCAAAATCCAAAGCTACTTTTGACATATGGGATACAAAAATTAACAATTTCTTTTCACACAATTACACAGCTAATACAGGTAAGTTTGTCGCATTCTTGACTATGTATGTATTGTGGGTTATTCCAAAAACAAGTCCTTAAATTTCCTTTCCTTGCAAGTTCCTAAATTGCCACAACTCATCCATGTTCCACACGGTGTCTCCAAAATCGTATCCAGCCCAATCACCATCTCCCATGTGGCGATCGACAGCTGAGATTCCAAGTTCTCCAGGCACCGACATGGTTGCAAGGTTGATGGCTTCCATGTCATAGAAATTGCTGTCCACATAATAGCAATCCTTCACCAAGGTGCTGTAGTCGCCGTTGTTACCCATGGCCTGAAAGGGACTTTTAGGGTATTCTGATAAATGAGACATTTGTGAGACATTCATTGATTCTGCAGAAGAAATGCATGAGCTTGTCCCATGCTCTGAGTCTGAGGTTTGCTCACGATGCTCCATTAAGTGCATCATCACCCTCATATCAAGAGGAGCTTCTTGTTGTTGTGGTGGAGGTAGTGCTGTTGGGAATGCTGAAAGCTGAGGAGCATAATTGGGGATGAGCTGAGAAACTGCTGGGCTTTGACATGTCATGGCTGATGAAGAAGTTGATGATCCTCCTATCTTTTGAAGCAACCTTGGCATCCAAGAACGCCTAATTATATCCTGAAAGGCTGTGCTGTTGGCATCTATCCTAAGGTGCCTTGCTTGTTTCTGCACTCTAGTTCTCCAATAGTTCTTGATTTCATTATCAGTTCTTCCCGGCAAATGTTGTGCAATTTTGGACCATCTTTATGCCAAGAAAAGGATAGACAAGTTACAACATGACATTAGCTTTCAAGAAACTAACAGAATGAGTGTCCAAATCGAACACAACCCAAACATGCCATTACTTACGAGCTCAACAATTAATTACAAGTCGAGGCTAACTGAAAAGCACAAACTTTCAGAGAATTGCAAACGGCGGGAAAGAAATAATGCCAGAAGTAAGGATTAGAATCCCGTGATGTCAGTGGATGCTTATTCAGCACATATACTTTTCTGCTCAATTAAATATTGAAAGATAGCATATGGTAGTGATCAGTCTAGTTATGACTAATTGGCCCTACTTTGTAATGTCTATCTATATCCAAAAAAATAGGATTACTCTAATGGCAAGTCGATAGCCCCGACATGAACAGAAGTATGGCAGAAGACATATAACTCCAAGGTTGGACAATCAAACAACACACACCTATTGCCCCACTTGGAATGGAGGTCAAGAATCAAGAGTTGTTCTTGTGGAGTAAGGTTTCCTCGCTTTACATCTGGTTTTAGATAGTTTAGCCATCTCAATCTGCAACTCTTTCCGGTTCTCCTCAACCCTACAGATCAACAGGAAAAAACAAATCAGAAACAAAAGGGAGAGAGAGAGAGAGAGAGAGAGAGAGAGAGAGAGGATGTGATGAACATGGTGAAGACAACAAAACTAATTAAATGCCATAAATTCAGTGCTTTTGCTGCATACATGATGTACGATCACAAGGGATTGATTATACCTGCACGTTTAGCAAGCAAATTCCATCGGCCTTCTCCATGACGAGCAATGTAATGAACAAGGAGAGTGTCTTCTTCAAGAGTCCATGGCCCCCTCCTAAGCTCAGCATCATCTTCTTTAGAACTCGTGGTCTTTTTTGAAGACGACATGATATTCACTCTCATGCAGTACTAAGAGAAGCTCACAGAAGCAAATTATTGCAAGTACAAATTAGAGATAAGGCATTGGATCAGTCTTTGAAGCTAAAGTGAAGCAAGTCACAAACCAGTTGCTGATTATTCTTTATATATATAGCCCACAATAGGTTCAAAGGCTTTCACCTAGAATACTGTTCTTTAGTAACAACTTTTCAAAAGAAGTAGCTTGTACATGTAAAGTCACTATTGGAGTTTCCATTGAACTTCCTTCAAGTCCATGTTTTCAAATAATAAATTGAAAATCTTATTCTTCTACTGTTTCATAATTTCTTGCTGCGAGATAAAAAAAACAAAAAAAAGAAAGCTGCCACCATATTTTATAGTACAATTTACCACAACATTCTCTTTATCTTTACTGGTCAGTTAATTGAAACAGAGCATGTCCCTTTTCACCATGAATATCATATTAGCATGTGATGGGCACCATTTTTATGGGATGCCTACCGTAGTGGATTTTTTTGACAATGTTTTTATTTCTTTGAATTTAAACTGTTTTCTATTATATTAATATATTAAAACCATTAAAAAGTATTTAAACAAACATCAATTTAATAATTTTTTCAAGTAAAAAATATTTTTTAAAAATAAAAATCAACCACAGGAACACAAACTCTTGTGTTTATTCAAATAAAAGTAAAATTAAACTGTTCAAAGAAGACTTGGAGATAACCGTTTCTTTGACGAGAGAAAAGAAAGAGAAACAAAGTTCGTCTCTACAAGGTGTCGGGCTCCTCACATATGGACACATTATATTTGGAAAAACGTACAATGGGCCTTCCCTTAGCCATTAAATAAACTATCGCCTCGCTTTTTCCATCCGTCAAGTGTCAAGCAATTTCGGTTCAACACACCATGTTCTAAAAGTCCTAACCCTTTTTTGGGTCAGTTTCGTGTCAATTCTGTTTTCTATTTTTTTATTTCAATTTTGTTTTATTTTTTATTTACAACTTTTTTTTAAAAAAAACTTGTTTGTTTGAAAAATATAAAGGAAACATGGTCAAATCATGTACTCGAATGATTGAAATTAATATCTATATCATTAGAAACTAGAAGGTATAATCCAATATTTTATTTAGTCTTAACTAATCTTTAACCACATTGATCTTCATTTGAGATATCTTGAATTTGATATCCACTCAGTTCTAATGTCATAGATTTGATGGTGAATGCTTAAATACAACATTTTTCTAATAGCTTTAAAGCTAATTTAAACTTAAAAACACTCAAAACTAGAAACTAACTTGGCATTCAAACTCTCAGTCTTAGCCTTATCCTCACCTCCCTTGTCCTAACCTAACCCTAGGGTGACCGAGCCCGAGCCTAGCTTTAAGCATTCTATACTTGGTCTTGGAATGATCCTCGGGCTTTTCAGTCTTAGCCCGACCCTCGAGTTTTTGCGTTCTAGGCATGATTCATGAAGTTTCAAATCAAGTCTTGACTCGACCTCCCAACTCAACAAACCTAGTCCTAGCTTGACCCTCTATGCTCCTAATCTTGATACAACTCTTGCGTGTCTTAAACTCGATCCTAGCATATAACTATAATACTCTAGATATAGTCCTAATATAACCCTTGAGCTCTTTGATTCCAACCAACCGGTCACGCCAAACTAGACCTCAAGATTATGTCATTCTTATACGTTTCGAGTCTTAACTCAAGGATGATCCATTCTATTTTATGAAGTCTCCAAACCAATATAACTCCTAAATCATGGGTTAATAGTATCACAAAAAAAAATTAAAATTATTTTTATAATTTTCAAAAGATTTTAATCTTTATTGTCAATTTTTATTTTATTGAAAATAAAATAAAATATTTGCATATCTTGTTATCACTTTTCTGAAAATAAAGTAAATAAAAAAACAAAAATAATACCAAAAAGCTCATGTACTTTTTTATCGCTAGTTTTTTCAAGATGAAAATAAAGGGGCATAGATTCAATGTTCCTTATTACAAAACTTTAATAATTGATTAAACAAGTTTTTATCAGTGAAAGAGTGTTGAGTTTGGTGCTAGTAAGACCCAACTATGATTGGGCGTAACATTGTGCCAAGCCTCGAGTATGTAGGGCTTGGTAGAATGCCAAGCCCTGGGCACATCCAATAGAATGAACATCCTCTCTAGGCATGACCAATGAAATGAGCATCCTTCTTAGAGCACGCCCAAGAAAAATACCAGATCATCCTCCCTAGCATGCCTAGTGGAATGCCCAGATCATCCTCTCTAGGCATGTCCAAGGAAATGACTAGACCATCCTTTTTAGGCATGCCCAAGAGGATGACCATCCTTTTTTTTGGCACGTCCAAGGGACATACTCAGCCTCTTTTAGGCTCATCAAGGAAAGAACTCATCTCTTTTGAGTCTAGCTTAGAGAAAGAGCTCAGCCTCCATAGACTTAGTTACATTTGACGTCTTGGACCTTAATCTTTCTACATCTTTTAGATGTATAAAAATCCTTTAAGGATCCACCATATTTCTATCAAATATTAATACAGATGTAAGAGATATTTATCCCTCATTAAATGCTATTAGGGTAAAATTACATTTCAAATCTTCATCTTCACAAAAAAAAGACTCTTGAGTTATAAATACACCATGAAACCTTCAAAACAAAGGTTTACAATCTTTATTCTCTATTACATATATATTTTCAGAGCATCTCTTTTTTTAGAATATTATTGTATTTTCTTCTCTCTAAAAATATACTTATTTGAGTATTGGAGAGTTCTCACATCCATAAAAAAAAATTTTCAGGTACTAGTCACAAACTCCATTGGCATACCGAGCACTAAGTATAAGCTATCAAACACTTTAGTGAGGTGAAGTAGATGAGGTTATTAGGACCAATTGATTAACTGATTATCTAACCTGTGAGCCATATTCCTAAACTATTTGGATTTTTTTGAAACATCATCAATAAATAATTAATGAAAAAGCCATGACATTCTCTCAATTATCCATTTTTAGGTAGCAAGTATCTATGCACTAGAATACTAAAATAAATCTGACTTTCAAAGATATTTAATTTTGCTTTAACAAACAATTACGTGTGAAATGTGACGAAACCACGCTGTTTTTTCCTAATTTTTATGGGCTATTTTTGACACAAGGTTCAAGTATCAAAGGTGGAGTTAGGATTCAAAGATAAAAGAGGCCAAAGAAAAAGTTTCCAAGGAAGCACCTAATGGGAGTTCAGCACAAACAGCAATTTGCTAAAATTCAATGTTTTTTTACTCAAAATTATTTTTTATATATTTTTGGATGATTTTAATGTTTTTATATATATTTTTAAGCTAAAAACACTTTGATAAATAACTGTAACCACATTCTCAATCATACCTAAATAAAGGGCAATTAGTTAAAAAGAAAAAAAAGATAATGAGAGCTAAAATGATTATTAAAATAAAAAATTAATAGTGTCTGGTTTATGAGAAAGCCAGGTCAGGTAAATAAGTAAATTTGATTTTTATGAATTTATAAAAAGTATATATCTGTCATTTTGGCGAAACAATGTTGTGTTAGTAAGGGTGTTGTGCTAATAGCACTTTTATTAATTTCTTTAAATTGCAAATTGCCAAAGTTGTTTTCCTCCCTTCATCTTGAATGCGGTATTACTCCTTATAAATTATCCAATAAATACATTATGCTAATTAGTCATCACTTAACCTTTAACAACAACAACAACATCAAGTACTCCATTACTAGATGGCAAACTATTTGTTAATTTAAATACTTTGTTTATTTATTTAATGTAATATCCAAGGTATATTTTCAATAAAATATACACTCTCAAAATAAAGTGAAATTCATTACAAAAAAAAATATACATTGAAAAAGTGCATTTCAAACAGTAATTAAAAATATAATTTCTCTATTTCATGCTTGTGAATGAATCATTGAGAAAACTAAAATGTTTATTTTATGTTTATAATCCAACAGAGAAATAAATCTAAATCTTTTATAGTAATAATATAGCAATGCTTTATTTGTATACACCAATAGAAAAAAAATATAAAATGGTAATTATACTAAGAATATAGTTATTTTTTTCTTAATTAATAGTCAAATATTATTTGTATACACCAATAGAAAAAAAATATAAAATGGTAATCATTTTTTTCTTAATTAAGTTTAAAGGTTTGACTCTAACGATTAGTGTGAAGTGGTGGATTATTATTTATAAAGGATAATGCTGACATTTTAGATGAAAAAAGAGGGACAACTTCGACAACTCCTAAAATAAGAAAACAATTAACGATAGTGCCATTAGCCTATCAGAGGAGTGCCCGTAGTGGCACCAGTGCAAATAGCTACCACCACTAACAATTACAACTATCAAGTATCTCAACTGTGGTGACCTAGTAGTAAAAACTTGGAATTAAGAGGTCTGTTCTCTCTGTGGTTTCAGGTTCGAGTGCTGTGGTTGCTCATATGATGACCACTAGAGGCTTACATGTTCGTTAACTTCAGGGCCCGTGGGATTAGTCGAGGTACGCGCAAGCTGGCCCGGACACCCACGTTAAACTTAAAAAAAAAAAAAAACTATCAAGTATCTCCACACATTACATGATTGATGATAATACCCATAAATCATTCAGATATATATATATATATATAAAAGAGATTTAAAATGATGAATTTTTTAAAGAGATTATATATTAGTGTTATATGTGCTATAATTGATAAATAATACTTTATATACTAGAAAAAACAAGAATTTTTTTGTATAGCTTTAATATTTTTTCTGTCAACTTCGACTCCTTTTTTTTTCTTTCAATTTCAATTTTAAATATTTTTTATTAATTAGTTAGATTGTCTTTGAATCAGCCACATCTACTAGGTTATGTCAAGACAACTCCTATATAATTTAATTTTAAATTTAAGTTAAGTAAAAAGTTTGGTCGGGATGTTTTTTTTACCATCAATTTCATCATTTTCACCTCAATCTCATCCTCATGCAATTTTTTTACCAATCATGTGTTGTTTTGGACTAACTAAGTCAAGTGGGTTATTTCTAGGCAATCTTTATAAGATTTAATTTTAAATTTAAAGTAAGTAAAACATTAAATCAAAAAGTTAACATACTAAATTAAATTTAATAACAACATCAAATAATTCTTCATGATATAGATATTTTTGTCACATTCAATTTTTTTTTATCCCTCCCACCCACGGCACGGGGCAATAAAATAGTAAATACTGTGTATGAATAGTAGATTAAATTAACGTCGATGGATGGTCAGAGATAAAGATTAACATAAAAAAAAAAAAAACTTAAAGAATTCAACATAATTACTCAAAGGATCTCCTTTATTAATGGACCCCACAAAGGACGAACAAACAAAATTAAGAGTGGAAACTAAAACAGTGAATTAAATTCTAGAAAACGAAATATTTGGAATTTGCTGGGGTAATGGGTCATCGAACTGTCCATGGTTTTGTGGTTCTAGATGAGATATATATATATATATATATATATATATATATATATATATATATATATATATATATATATGCTAATAGGGCACGAAACGTGCTTGACTGAACAAAATATTTTTATCGTTAGAAAAAAGGGTGGCATTAAAACGTGGTGAGTCTGCCGAAGGAGGCGGCATTTTAAGCCTCTGCTTGGAATCCCAGAACACGGACCTTTTTTTTTTTTTTTTTTTTGGTACAAATTTTCTTGATCGCCTGAGACACAAGTGATGAGGTGGGTGTCTGCGCTCTGTACTGCAATGGAACAGTGCCTTTACCTATGTGGTTCCTGTGGCTCCGAAGCCCATCAGAGTTCAAAGCAAAGACAGCGACAGCGGCAGAAGAAAAGTCCTCCAAAACCTGTCTATTTTGCAGCTATATTTGACTCTCTCTGTAACTGCGACTTTCTGGTCTTTTTCTCTTTGATTTGAGAAATTACTCTGTATACAGATAGCAACCAGTTATTCGACCCGCGGTGAAATAATATTTTTTAAATAAATATATATACTTTTTAAATGTATTTTTTAAAAAAAAAAATTCTAGTTGTCAATCAATAAGCCTACACATATATTTAATTGAATATATTAAAAATTATTTGTACTAATAAATACAAAAAATAAAATATTAAAATGTTTATTCAACTAACATAACATCGTTGCATGTTGAATATTATTTTTCTAACATAAAAGAATTAATATGTAAATATTATTACTCTTTTTTTAAATTTAATTAATAAATATAAGTGTGAATAAAAAAATTGATACTTGTATATAATAAAATATAGTAAATACCATTTATGTTAATAAAAAAAGTACAATCTCTAACTGATTTTTTAAGGTAGCAGAATAATAAAATAATATTACAACTGCTATAATGAAAAATCTTTTTTTTAATCTTTGTATAATAATTTTTTAGGCAAAAATGTAAATAAAAAGATAAAAAATAAAAAATAAATTACAAAAAAATAAAGATAAAAGCAAAAAAAATGGTATAAATACACAATGTGTAGAGTGATAAATATTGAAAGTGTAAAAAATAAAAAAAATAATACTTTTATTTCAAAAAAAGTGTAAAGAGAAAAAATTAAAAATTAAAAAAATATTGCCAAAAATAAAGATAAATAAGCCAAGTATAAAGTGATAAAAATATAAAATATAAAGAGAAAAAAATAAAAAAAATCTAAAAAATTAGAAAATTACAATTTTTCCACCACTACAATAAAAAATTAGTAAAATCTATAATTTTATTATTTCCACTGGAAAATAGGTATTGTTTTAGTATATGTATACTATAATGTGAATTATTTCATGGGAATAGTTTAACGTTTTGTTTTAAGTAATAATAATAACAATATGTATACTGATAAGTATTAAAGTACGGAATATGTTTTATAATTATTGACTAGTCATATGACATGACGGTACTATGGTGATGTTTCAAAATATATATTTAATAGACCAAGAAAATATGTGTTAATTGTGTGTACTAATTATATTATATATTAATTAAGATCCGTTAATGTACTTTCTAAATTTTTTTTATATTTGTTTATTATGTAGAAATAGATTTGAAAAGAAGCAAGTACTATTTAGTGAGAAAAAAATGTAAATTTGAGTTATGAAGCATTTTATAATGAGATAGAAGTTGATTTACATTCTCTAATTAATGTTTATTTTAATTATGATTATGATGTTAATTATAAAATTATTCAATAATGGTAACAATGATTTTGTTAATGGTATTTTTATTGATTAGCTACTGTAAAAAAAAACATGAAAAGTGCTTAACAAAATAAAATTGTTAATTTATTCTATGTTGATCATTTTTTGATTAAAAGTTTACTGTTATCATAATTTCCAATGATTATATGATATTAAACGTGTTTATGAAAAGACTTTAAAGTTTGAATTCATTATTCTAAAAGTCAATGGAAAATAAATAAATTGTCAATTAATGTTTTAAAATATATAAAATTTAACATGAAGGGACTAAAGTTGACATCTATAATTAATACATATCTAAAACAAAACAAAAAAAATAGTTACATAATTTTAATTGGACATCCATAAAATCAAGAAAAAAATAATATTTTTGAGAATGAGTTTTTTTCGACCTAGAAAGAATAATGCGCAGGCCTTATGTAAAGTATTAATGATTTAAGGATTAATTAATTAATACAAGGACATGTGATTAGCATGTGACTTTTTAAACCCATTTCCTTTATAAGCTAATTAGTTTTACCAGGGGACCAACATTAAGAATCCTTTTACTACATGGTTCTAGGGTTTTAACTAGTATTTAAGGGTTGCTACTATTGTAAAAAAGTAACAGCTTTTATATTTTGATAATTTAATAAACAAAATAGTTCTTTTTTTTCAGTTTTTAATTCCAAACAACCAGCCTATGGATATATTAGCTATCTTTTGATCCATTATCTAATACTATTTATTGTTAAATATAAAATGATAATATATATATATATATAATAGTTTTTAAATCTAAACAACCATTTTTGTTTCTCTAAAGCTTTTTTCATGGTTGATGAAACTTTAATGTAGTGATAGTTATAGTAGTGGTCATGTCTATGTCTACATCAATGACATGTGATGTTAGTGGCTAAGTTAGTAGTTATGCCCACGGCTATACCCAACGTGGCTATGTTAGAAGGTACACCCACGACTACGCCCCACATGACCATGCTACTGGCTACACTAATTGTGACGCTCACGACTACATCTACTGTTACGACTACACCCATGGCTACGCTTCATAGCTTTGCCCATGGTTACGTCCACAAACAACTTTTACAGCGGCTTGTACACCAAAAAAATGACATTATCCATTATAAGTATTTTCTTCCCTAAAAAGGTGACATATTTGTTTGCAAGACTTGAAGCTCTGATGATACATAAAAAAACCACATAAGAAATGGTCAACTAATTCATTTAACAACTCAGGTCGACTAGTTCATCTTGAATAAACGATGGGTACACATCTTTATAAATATCTAGGATATTTATGAGATATTTATATAAAATATATTAAAATTTTGATATTTATCAAAATATTTATTTTTAAAAAGTCTAGCTTAAATGGTAAGAGCTCATTTCTTTAGACTACATGTCTTTAAACAAATACAAAATTCAACATAAGTCTAACACTACATAAGTTTAATGCAAAGACTTAAACAAGGTTTAAGAAACATTTAAGCCTATAAAATATAACTCACTTTTCTTGTCACCTATACAAACATTATACTAACTTAAGCATCATAGTATTTTTTTTATAGGTGTCATCGAGCTCATCAAGTCTTCTAAGTTCAGTTTTATCAGCTCATGAAAAGCATCCATAATCTTTCTACTAAGAACATTCTCCATCCTCTTCGATTTTAAAGATATATATAAACGTAAATATTTTTATGGAAGTAAACTGAATGTATTTATATACTTTATTTCTCAAGGACTATTAGCAAGTTAAGCAACAATCTCGCATGCTATGGACCTGTTGTTGAGTTTCCCAAATTGATAATAACGTGTAATTTTGAAAATAATAATTTGAAAGGAATTGGATTGGTGATATCCATAGATTTTAAAGAAACAAACAAATCTTTTAGAGTGGGATTTGAACCCATATCTTATCGAATCAAAACCATAATGGTGGCGCCTTAGATCTAGGGATGAAAATGGATTTTCATGCATCAATATTTTTATTATATTCATAGCTTATTACCATTAAGTAAAAAATTGAGGTATTGATACAAGAATTTTTGTTGAATATTTTATTATACTATGATTAATTATTAATCTAGAAACATGTGATTAATTAGCATATGACTTGTTAAAATATTGTCTTTATAAACAAACAGGGCAGAGCTAAGATTTTTTTGATAGGGGGGCCAAAACTAATATAACAATGTATAATTTTTTACATGTAAACCAAATTGGCATATAAAAGCAAAATTCACATATTAAAAAAAAACTCATATATAAAAGCAAATCTAACATTAAAAAAATGGGATTATTGGTCCCTGAAAACTTACACTGAATTAAAGCTGGGTATGTGCTTTTCAAAGAACTCAATTTAGCTAAAAAGATCGTGTCTAATTATATACTGGACTTGGTGATAGTAAGGTACATGTAAGAAAAAATTGATAATTTTGATAGCTCTGTAAAAACAAAACATAAAAAAAATCTAAGTATAATCAAAACAAACTTATAAAATATACCCAATTAATTAGAAAAAATAACATTCACTATAACAAGAAATAAAAAAAAATGGTAAACCTAGTAGATTTTTTTAAAAAAATAGCAGAATTATATATATAAACCTCATCAAATTCTTAACAAACATAAAAAAACAAAAGATTTTAAATTTGAGTCACTAATTACTTTGTTTTGATGAACAATGAATTAATTGGTAACTTTGTTTTAATCTTTCTGCATTGCTTTGTATTATTTTTTTTTTTTGTTAGGACTTTAAAGAAGGAAGATATAGAAATGGTAAAGAAAGGTAATTAAATTGAAAAAATTATTTGTTTTTTTTTTCATTTATATGGAGAGATAATTTTAATTTTAAAGATAACTAGTGAAATAATAATTTATTATTAGAAAGCATATTACTTGTTACATTTAAATACTAAAAACACAAAATTCTAAAATATTTTGCGGGGATGTTTGGCAGGGATCAAGATCCCTGTTTGGCACCCCTTAGTTCCGCCCCTGTTTATAAGTTAAGTAGTTTTACTTGTGGAGCAAGACTAACCTTTTCATGCAAGGATCTAAGGCTTTAACTAGTATTTATGGATTGTTACTATTGGAATAAGCAACAACTTTGTTATTTTAAGAATTTTATGAAGAGTTTTTTTCTCTTCTTCGGGTTGTTTAGCCTAGACAACTAGTCTTTGGTTGTGTTAACTATCTTTAGCTATCTTTTTTTTTTCTTCCTAAATCAATTGATACAAAATTGATCCTGATTTTGGTGATGATAGCCAAGTAAGTGAGAGTTCCAAGGTTCAACTAAAATAAAGACATGTTAGAGTTGTGAATGATGTTAAACCAACTTAAGTAAGAGGTATTATCCCTAATTGAAATTAAATTGGAAGCTTTAAAGCAGATTTTGAAAGGTGACCACAACTTCTTAGATATATGAAAGGTAGTCATAAGAATTCAAACTATTTTCATGATGGTGAAGCCATAAACCATATGGTGCGAGGTAGAGTGAAAGAGTGTAAAAACGCCACACATCAAGGGAGGAAGAGATTTGAAAAGAAGCAAATACTATTTTATGATGAGATAGAAGTTGATTGAGATTCTCCATCAATATATATATATATATATATATAGGGTTATCGGATAGGGTTAGGATGAGGTTTTCGGATCGGGATATCAATGGGCAATTAGAACAGATTAACTCTCTCATCACTGTAAATACATGACAATTACGATAGCAAGTTAAGAACTAGCGACGAGGACCCTTGCGGATAATCCAAAGTACCCTTGTATTTTCAGGACAAGTTAAATTAGTGTTGAGCATGTAAGACCAGACTGGAAATTGTGTTTGCTAGTTCACAAGGACAAAGTTCTATGTCCGACAAAACTCCTTACCAATTACATATAAAATTTACTGAGTACTTTCGTCTTTCAATCCTATTTCCAATCAAATTAAAGTGTTTTTTCCTTTTAACAGGAAAGTAAATCAATGAAAGATTGAAAACAGCATGTACATCACAATCAACCTTCCTGCCCTATCTGGGAAAAAGCCCTAGAAGTGTCCATCTTAGACTGTTAAGTAAATACATTCGGGAATTCTCAAATGACGGTTTATACTGTGCTGCAGCTCTGACCCTCAAAAAATCAATTTAATTTAATAGTTTAAGCTACTAAATGAAATTTCAAGATATAATTTATATTATTTTATAATACAACTTTTCAAGTGAAAGTTTTTAGACTTGAAAGTTATAAAAACTCATACTACTGGTCATTAAAACTCTAATATCTTATCAAAGAATCATCTCATTTAAAAACTTAAATTATTAGATAAAATCATAATATATATTTATATTATTCTCTATAACACGATGATGATCAGAGATAAAAGATTGAGTTTTTCTTCGTATTACTCTAAAGTCCATGATTAACTGTAATTACGATGACTTGTTGACATGAACTTGGGAATGGAATTCGTTCTTGTCAAAGAAAAACATCAAGAAAAAATAACACTCGCACGCATATTATATAGCAGAAGATCAGGATTATGATTACAGAGAAGACGAAGACGATGGATACGTGAAGGGTTACGGCGATAACAACGTGGGAATCAGAAGAGCATAACAATGTTGAAGGTGATGGTTCAAGCGTGATTAACGCAGCAGAAAAAAACGCATGGAATATAAAAATATCCTCATTAATTACATCATTGATTACGATACTTTGGTGGCTGGAACATAGAATAGAACATCACTGGCCATTTAACACTTGTTTGATTCGCAGCGGGTTATAATTTATTTAGTTATACAATTATATAACTAAATAATTCAATAACTATATATATATATAGACATGGTAAGAGCTATCCTTTTCATTTTTAAAATTTTGAATACACAAGAAACAGGCATGGCCAAGACTACACGTACATGTAGCCTCTATCTAGTTATGGCCCCAGTAAATAGGTAAGAAATTAATCTGCTTAGGTCCCAGAAAGCTTTTGCATACTCATCATTGATTTGCCATGGTCCTTCTCTGCAACAGGACGGGGAGGAAACCTTGTGTTTTTTCCCCTCCCATAAGGGTCCTTGGATCCCTGATCTGAACGCATTCGTCTATGGATCTGTTGGTATCACTCCGAGCAACTTAATTACCGGTTAATTTGATTTAGCACCCATTGTCATCGATCGATCTGTGTAATTGTTGACTTGCCTCTACCAAATTGAATGCTGAAGCAACCAAACACAATTATTGCTACTCTTTGTATGTAATTTTCTTCCAGCAGAATAGTTTGAACTTGAAACCTTTCCTCAATCTCAAGCGAGTGAATTCTACTGGCCAAATTTAAAGAAAATTAAACAACTTCAATCAAGCAATCATTTTGTCTTCTACTCGTAAACCATTGTCAAATAAATATCCCCAATAATTAGATAGCCAATATTAAAACATTTTGATCCATAGTCCTTATTCCTGAATATTGAGTTAATTATAATTTATAGATTTCTGAATATTGCTTCATTATTCTTTCTTTGGGTTTTTTTTTCCAGCAATCATATGCCACTTACACCAAGTTTTACAAAAAAAAATCCATAATGAGTGTGAAATTTTTCAGTGAAAATCTTGATGGAAACACCAATAGAATCATCTTTCCATTGATGATTCTATTAGAGATTGCATTTTTTTTGTTTGTTTGTTATGATACCCAAGTCAATAATTGTTTTCTCACAATAAACCCACAATCATAACAATAACTCATCTTCAAAAATTTACTTATGCAAATTTCACAATTCATATAAATAGTCACATCAATTAGATAAACAAAATTCCATATACAAATATTTTTTTAAAAGCTATAGATATGAATAATACATTAAAATTCCTACATTTCAAACATTAAAATTTCAATTAAAATATAATCAAATCAACAACATGAAGTGTGTTTGTATATATATATATACATATATATACCTGGTACATCACATTGAAGGTACTGAAAAAGGTAGAGGATGAGAAAAGAGGATGAGAAAAGGATCCTGAACTGGAAGGTCCAGAAGAGGGAGGAAAATGTATACCCATAGCTATATTTATTTGATCCCAAAACATCATATTTTCTCGTTAAAGTTATGCTCTAATATTATGTATCTCAACATATAATTGTTTTTTAACCCTTTTGTGGACAATCTCATCAAATTCATGCGATGTATAGCTTGGTTCAAAATGTGATGCGTCTATAGTTGAAATAGTGTAGCTCGCACTTAATTCTTGGACCAAAGCCATAGGCAAACCATAAACTTGATTTTTATCGGGTTTATTACCTATAACTGTCTTCAACCATGCTTGAGGATCACAAAGAAGATGAGTGGAAGTGTCTTCACCAAATTGCGCAAGCATGTTGACATTATGTCTCCTATAGAACAAAAACAATTCTTAAATTCATAATGTGTTTATAGTTGAAATAGTGTGGCCTGCACTTAGTTCTTGGACCAAAGCCATAAGCAAACCATAAACTTGATTTTTATCAGGTTTATTACCTGCAACTGTCTCCAACCATACTTGAGGATCACAAGGAAGATGAGTAGAAGTGTCTTCACCAAATTAGGCAAGCATGTTGACATTATGTCTCCTATAAAACAAAAAAAAAATTCTTAAATTCAATTATATTGCATGTTAATGATGCAAATAAACAATCTTAAATGAATGATAACCATCAAAATACTTACAACAAACACTTATGCTCTTGTATCAACAAATGTTTTCTCATTTTTTTCTCTATCCCCTTTTCCTTATATGAGTTTCATCATATAACCTCATTGGAGTCGGTTCTTGTCCCAACTGTTTTTTCTACAAATTAAATATTTTGTTAAAAGTCTCACAAATAAACACATAATTAAAACTTCAACATAAATAATAAAATATACAAATAGGCTCTTACTAGCTAGGCGTTTTATGTGGTTGATAAACGAAATCGCTCATCTAGTGTGCTTGCTCATTAAATTATGAGTTTTTTTATTTCTATTTTGTGTACCGGCTTTGTATATATTTTTGAAACCATAAATTTTTTATATTGTGCCCAATTGCTTTATATGACATGCCTTAGTTTATAGCTTTTCTACTTCTCTACATAATTCGAGTTGATTTTCCTAATTGCTTGTTTATGGATATCGTACCAAAAGTCATATAATCTAGTATAAAAATTTATTTAAAAACAATTAAGGAAATAAAGGAATACAAGTTTACAATAATAAAACATTAACTTATTTAAAATTACCTAATTGCACTATGATTTTTCCACACTCTCTTGACAACCACCTCATTGCTCTCATCCCATCAAAGTTTTTTTTTAATTGATTTTATACATCAATTAGTTTTCAAAATTTTAAAAACTAGTAACTCAAATTAAAGATTATTAATTATATAACCTTAAACTTTCCTCATCATGTATCTACTATATACATCCATTCAAGATGGTCATGAAGTTGACTCTATTAAGATAATGTCTACCACATGATCATGAAATTGACTTTATTAAGATAATGTCTACCATATACATCCATTCAAGATGATCATGAAATTAACTCTATTAAGATAATGGCCTTTTGAATGATCACTTCATCGTAAAGGTGATTGAATGAAAAACTTCAATATCAATAAAAATAAACATTAATTTAAGCAAGTTATTTTTATGTAATTGTAAAACTTAAAACAACTTAATACAAATAAATAACATCATAAGATAAAACAATTATATAGATAACTTGCCTTTTTATTCAGCTATAATTTTGCTTGAAATAGGCTTTATCAGATAAGAGATACATGTTGTATTGTCCTCAATGATTGAGCATTGGTTGATAACTTCTATATTAATTACCTCTTTATAATCATCACATATATTCACGACATGATCACTAACACTACTACTTGATGAGGATGTAATGCTTTTTCGAACTTGGACTTGTTTCTTGTATATATGGTACCTAAAAGGAAAAAATAAGCACAATTAAGAAATTAAACATATTATAAAATACAAAAAAAATTTAATCTCAAATGCAAGAAGAAAAGAAGGCTTTCTATGTTAAGTGCATAGATAAAAACAATAAATTGGAAGAATACACACACTTTTAGACATTTATAAAATCAAAATTTTTGCTTTGCATATTTGTAGAAAAGCACCTATCTACTTAAAATCAATACTTACATATACAAATGTATAAGCATGCATTGGTCCCAACACTTCATGCTTTATAATATGTAACCATTAAAAACTTTCTAAGCTATTATTTATTAGAAAATATAGCTTTGGTTAAAGTTAGGTTGACCATCAAATTGCTAATTCCATATGATTTCTATATTATATATTTGAGTCAACAAGATATTAAACATCTCTAATTAACTAATTGCTTTGTAAAATGAGATGCATCTCTTTAAATGGTTCCATGCCTAATGCACAATCCCACATACAAACACCTTTATCTTCATCATAACATGCACAATACAAGTCATAGAGAAAACTAGAATACTCATTATATAAAACATTCCTAATGCCTACTGTAGGAGAACAGGTCAAAGAGAATCCTAAAGATGTCAATGCTTCAACAAACTCCATGTCTATAGGAGTGTAGCTATCCAATATTCAAATTTTAAAATCAATAAGTTTGTATGTATTTAAATTTTGAACTTATGAGATGTATATGCAAATATATAGGACAACAATTAGAATTATTTTCTATTTAAACTCTTTGTAAATGCACATATGAATAATACAGAACATTGTAGTATTTTTATATTCTTCTTTATAAGTTGAAATTGTTACATGGTATCAGAGTCTTGATGACCAAGCGGTTATAAGTTTAAATCTCACCACTCCCATTTATTTGATAAAAATTAAGCACAAGATAATGTGAGCCTGTACAAGTTTCAAGATCAAAGGGTTTTCACTTGAGGGGGTGTCTTAGAGAATAATATAAATCATATCTTGAGACCTTAACCACTAAAAGACATACGTCTTCTCCTCTCTAATCCTAAATGGCCTTTACATCCTCCTTAAACTCCACCGCTCCTACTACTATCCCAACCCTCTCCAATCTTCCATTTACTATAAATGTCAAACTACACTCCTCCAACTATCCTGTATGGAAAGCTCAAGCTTTACTATACTTTCAAGGTCATGATCTTTTGGCTACCTTGATGGCACAATCTCCAACCTAACCAAAGAAATATATTTCTTTGACTCTAACACATGTGCCATTCAAAATATTCCAAATCCTTAATATAATCAGTGGCCTCGTTAGGATTTCTTAATCCTAGCCACCATCAACTCCTCACTCACAGAAAATGTCCTCACTCAAGTCATGTCCTACACCACATCTCGTGAGGTATGGCTTGCACTTGAGCACAACTTCTCTTCTTTTTCTCATGCTAAAGTGATCCAAATTCGAACCTAATTGGCTAATGTTAAAAAAGGCACATTGACATCAAATGCATATTTCCTCTCCATCAAAAGAATGGTCGACGAGCTTGCCCTTGCTAGACAACCTCTTACCAGTGATGATATAATCACCTTTGTTCTTGCAGGACTTGGCCAGGATTATGACTTATTGGCCTCTATAATTACCTCAAGACTTGATTCTGTCAGCTTGAAGAAACTCTACTCCCTACTTTTCATCTATGAATCATGGATAAATCATAATAATCAGCCCTTCAATTTGTTGCTTTTGCAAATCGGGTCACAACATAACCTTAGCAGCAAACCCGCCAACCTGGAACTTTTCAATACTCCAATCGAAATCGTGGTAGCTATTTTGGTCGAGGACATGAAGGACATTCTCAATCTCATTATTCCAGCCAATCAAACTCTCTTATCTGTCAGGTATGCTTCAAACCAGGACATAGTGCTAGCAAATGCTATCACTGCTTTGATTTATCTTATCAGGATCAACACAATTCAAAGAACCAACCACAAGCATTGCTTATTGCCCATTATCTACAAACTGACAAATAATAGCATCCCGACACAAGAGCCACCTATCATCTCACAAATGACATGAACAATATTCATGTTCAACATGAAGGCTATGATATACAAGATCATGTTCAGGTGACTAATGGTGCAGGTCTGAAAATTATGCAAAGTGGCACTTCTACTATATCGTCTCCCTCTAAATCATCTGTTCTTAATCAAATTCTGTTTGTTATCGATGTTAAAAAAAGTTATTTGTTCAGCATTTTTATTTAGACAATAATGTTTTCTTTGAGTTTCATGCCTTTTTCTTCATTGTGAAGGACTACTCGGGGAATATCCTACACCACAGCCCACTCAATAATGGTCTCTACAACTTCTCAGCTTCATTAGCTCATCTTCATCCATAAGTTTTCTCTAGTATTCGTGTCTTCCCAAATATGGCATCGTCGTCTTGGACATGCTTCATTTCCAGTTATCAATAAAGCTACTTCTTTATCTATTTAAAATAAAAATAGCTCCATTTGTTCTGATTGTTAACTAGCCAAGAGCCATATTATGCCCTTTATAAATATTCATGTTAAAGTTTCGAAACCCGTAGAATTAATATATTTGGATGTTTGAGGGCCAACTTCTACATTATCCACTTTTAGTGCATGATATTACATCATGTTTTTAGATGATGCTACTAAATTCTTGTGCCTTTTTCCCTTAAAACTAAAATTTGAAGCATATCAAACCTTTTTATGTTTCCAAGCTGCTATAGAACGCCACTTTAACAGAAAAGTTAAAGCTTTTCAAATTGATTTGGGGGGTGAATATTATAGCTTAAATACAGATCTACAAAATCAAGGAATTAAACATCGAATAACATGTCCTTATATGCATCAACAAGCTGGTGCCATTGAGCAACATCATAGGCAAATTGTTGACGTTGGACTGACATTGCTTGCTTACTCCAATTTACCTAAATTGTTTTGGGAAGATACGTTCTTAATAGCATTTTTTTATTACTAATAGATTATTAACTCCATTCTTAAACTAGAAATCACCATATGAAATGGTTCATCATAAAAAACCGTATTATAATTTTTTATATGCCTTTGGATATGCATGCTAGCCCTATTTACATCCCTATAATCGACATAAGCTTGAGTTTCGATCTAAAAACTGCATTTTTATTGGGTATAGTATTGGTCATCGAGGTTACAAATGTCTAGATGTCTCTATAGGAAAAATCTTTGTGCCACGCCACGTTGTTTTTGATGAAAATCTCTATCCATATAACAAAAACAAATCTTTTATCCTTCATCAAAAGCTAATCTCGTAACTCTACCATCCAATCTTAATTTGTCTTCTACTAGTTTTCTGCAGGTGAAACTCTAACATCTACTATACTAAGCAATTTGAATATTGTCTCGTCATCTAGTCTTAAACATGATCATTATGTTGCTTTAGGCTCTTCTGCAAGGGATATCACTCAGCCTCATAATAAAGATAGTCCACCACAAGCTCCTTTACCTTCTCCGTCTGATCTATAAAAACAGAATTTGCACCCGATGACCACAAGAAGTAAAAACAACTTCCATAAGCCTAAATTACCATCTGATTCACACGTCAGATATCGCATTCCTAAAGCCTTTTTTGCCACATTCCAAACACCATAACAAAAACCAACTTGCTACATAAAAGCTGTTAAAAATCCAAACTGAAGAGCTGCTATAAACAAAGAATTTGATGTCTTATTGAAAAATAAAACTTCAAATTTGGTTCCCAAACCAACTAATGCTAATCTAGTTGGATGCAAAAGGGTATATTAGATCAAAATAAAAGCTGATGGTGATATCGAAAGATTTAAAGCAAAACTCGGAGCCAAAGGATTCCATCAACAAGAAAGATTTGATTTCAGTGAAATGTTTAGTCCTATAGTGAAACCTACAACATTAAGGTTGGTTCTATCACTAGCCTATTTCTCATGGTTGGCATCTTAGACAAATTGATTTTCAAAATGCTTTTCTACATGGTTACTTGCACGAAGATGTTTATATGGCTCAACCTTTGGGTTTTGTTCATTTTTAATTCCCAAACCATGTTTGCAAACTTGAAAAGTCTCTATATGGTCTTCATCAAGCACCAAAAGCATGGTTTTCACACTTGACTGATAAGCTCAAAGTTGTTGGCTTTATCGGAAGTCTGCCGATCACTCCCTTTTCGTTTATTATCAAGGATCCATTCTTATTAAAAAAATTTTATTTATGTCGATGAAATAATCTTAACTGGAAGTGACATCAGTTCTATGAATAAAGTGATCAACTTACTGTAGGATGATTTTGCAGTCAAATATGGGTGAATTCAGTTTCTTTCTAAACATTAAACCTATCAGAATTGGTCATGGTCTCTACCTATCACAAAAACATTATATTCTAGATCTCTTAATGCATAGCAAAATGGACAAAGCAAAACCATGTGTTACTCTAACATCAACCTCGCTGCTCTTGACAAAATATGATGGTGTTCCATTCCATGATCCATATTTGTATCGAAGTATAGTTGGAGTGTTACAATACCTTTCATTTACTCGACCTGAACTTACATTATCAATTCATAAAGTTAGCAAGTTTATGCAAAATTCCATGGAGATTCATTGGAAAGCAGTTAAATGCATATTACATTATTTAAAACACATCACTTCTCATTCTTTACTCATACAACCTACTACCAGTGTTTCATAGAGTTGCAAACAACAACAAACTGTAGCTCGCAAACTCATAAAATCTGAATACAAGGCACTTGCAAATGCAACAACAGAAATTAAATGGATAAAATCAGTACTTAATGATCTTGGTGTCCCAATTGTTCGTTCTCCTATTCTGTAGTGCGACAACATAAGGGCTACTTACTTAACTAGTAATCCGTTATTTCATGCTCACACAAAGCATAATGAAATCAATTTTCATTATGTTTGTGATCAGGTTCTTCATCGACAGCTCAATGTTCGTTTTATTTCTTATAAAGATCAGTATGCGGATGCTTTAACAAAGCCGCTTTCTTTTATTCGATTTCATAATTTACATGACAATCTCAGGGTTCGATCCTTACCCTTTCGATTGCAGGGGCATGTAGAAGAACAGGTAAAAAAAAATCCCAAAGATGTCCATACTTTAACAAACTCCAAGTCTACAGTAGTGTAGCTATCCGATATTCAAATTTTGAAATCAACAAGATTGTATGTATTTAAATTTTAAACTTATGAGATGCATATGCAAATATGTAGGACAACAGTTAGAATTATTTTCTATTTAAACTCTCTATAAATGCACATATAAATAATACAGAACATCACAATATTTTTTTATTCTTCTTTACAAGTTGAAATTGTTACACCCACAAACGAAAGAGACAATTGCCACCATATTAGTTATCCAACCCTTTTAACATAAAACAACTAACAAAGAAAATCCACAACTAGCAAGGAAAATCCAATATATTTGGAAAGCATAACTAATTTTCTAGCAAGTAGAAACTTTCAAGCAAAACTTTCAACAACACTTCCATGCCATACATAGAAAAACAAACTAGAGAACAAACCAATTAACATAAATCATCCAACTCGAAAAAAATATAAAATAACACAAACAATTAAAAAATCATCAACTTCAATTTCAACAATTAGCAAAATATATCCATATAACACAACTTATTTAACAAAACAATCGAATTATTTGCTAATAAGTTATAATCCGAACAATTTATCAAATCAAAACTACTTATAAACTAAATCATGAAATATGTTAAAACCCAATTACCCAAGATGAAAATTTCTTATCATGTTTAATTTTTTCATTAAAACCCTATATAATCACTCCTAAATCAGTAAAAATCATAACAAACCACACTCGATTTAACAATGTCAAAGCCTAAGGTTTTGAATAAGAAATCAAATCTAAGATGGGAGAGGAGAGGTGTCATCGGTGCTGAGTTTGTAAGGGGGGAGGGGGTTGTCATGTTTCTGAGAGGGGAGGGTTGTTGTTGTGTTTTGTAAAATAAAAAAGAAGAAGAAATAAGGAGAAGAGAGCGACTGTCGGGTTTTAATTCATTCTAAAATTACCAATGAAATTTGCATCGACAATTATATTGTCAATTTAATATATTAGCATTGCCGATGAAATTTTTTATTTCATCACCGTTTCTATCGGAAATCACTAATAAATATTTTTCATCGTAATTTTTATCGGTAAACAATTATGAAAAAATTATCATCGGCTTTTCCATTGCTTATTTTATATTTTTTTTAGTAGTGTGATAGTTATTTTGTATTCAAACAAAAAAAAAAGATTTTATATAAACATAAACCAAACAAATTTAAACGAGCATGGAATAATAATTAATCATATTACTAACAATTATTATTTATATCAATCATAAAAATGTATTTTTAAACTTTAAACTAAAAATTTCAAATAGATTTATAAACTATAAGATTTATTCGAGTTATAAATTATAAAGTTTATATCAAACATGAAACTTGAAAATTAAATCAAGTTTTAGTAAAAAAACAATTAAATATAGTTACAAACCTTGAATTTTATATTAATTTGTAAACAATAATGTTTAAATCATGTGATAAACCATGATGATTTCTATAAATAAAATATAAAATTAATATCAAGTAAAGAATTAACACAAACTAAAAGAAAAATCTTAAGTTGTATGATAAAAAAAAGGAAATAAATATAAATGGAAATGTTAGTAAAGAAAGTTATAAAAAAAAGCTTGGAAAACAAAACATAGAGTTAAAAATAATAAATTTAAAAACAAAATAAGTTGTATAAGTTGAAAGATAAATTGTTAGGCTAGAAAAAACTTGTATCAAAATTGTTGATACACTGTAGAATTACACTGATAAATGCTCATTAAATATTACTAAAAGGGCTCATCATTTCATTATGAATATACTCATATTTCATTATGGATTCACACAATAAAATTATTTTTTTTTCCTTGAAGGGTAAAATCATTTAACTTGGTCTTTGGATTAGGTAGAAAGATCTTTTTTATAAGACCTATTAGTTGTTACAAGAATGAACAAGGTTAATCAGTCTTTTTACATCTTTGTTGTACAATACAATTATTAAATTACTCTTAAAATAAAATAAATATTTTGCTTCGTACAAGGGGTTTTAGACTTTTCAATTTTTTTTTTTGTTTAGTGCAATGACTTAACAAAATTAAACTTTGGATGCAAGGACACTTTTTTTCATTTTGTTCTAGTCTTTTTTTTATTCTTAAGTGGGGTTAGGGGTAACTAACTCTTTTAATATATATATATATATATATATATATATATATATATATATATATATATATATATAATAAAAATTGTCTGAGCGTGCCTCGCAAGTGCTGACAAGTGGGCATTGTTCATACCATTCAGGTGATACATACAATGCCTTAAAAAATTTGATCGTCACCTTCTAAGGAGGCGTTCGATGCACCTCGCCACCCTCATTATAATGGTGAGGTGTATGCCACCATACGATCAACGGTGGGGCTCCGACCACACTTTTTTCTACCTTCCCTTTATAGAAACACATGCTAGCCATTGTAAAAAAACAAAGAAGTTTAGTTTTTTTTTTATTGAATCAAATTAGGTTATCATTCTTTTAATTGCAATACATTTAGTCTTGAATCCTTTAATTAATTATTTATTTTTTTCAATTTCATCTCTTAACATTTAATTTTTATATCAAATTTGGTCCTTATTTGTTTTTTTATTATCCTTATTTTTCTTAACTGAAATTGTTTTTCAATTTCATCCCTTATGATTTTGTTTTATTTTATTTTTGTGTCAAGTTTGATCTTCTTTTTAAATCTATTTTTTTAATTTTATTTTATATGCCTTTTTTTGTTGAATTTGTTTTTTTCAATTTTATCCATGACTATTTTGGTTGGTTGGGAATTTAACATTATTATTTTTTTGGGTATGCTTTTTATATTGTTCTTCGATATCATAATCTGTGTCATAAATTTTGAAGATTATACCGGGTCGGCTTCAATAATTAAGACAATTTTCAATATTCATATCAAATCAATTAAAAAAATAAAAAATAAAATCCTTTCTAGAAACTAAACAAGAAAATCTTGTATACATACATGAATAAAAGAATTTATAATGTGTTTTGATCATAAGACCTTCAATGAGTGTTTGTTTTTGTGGTTGAACATGTTTTTCAAAGTTTGTTTTGCCTTAAAAAACATGAAATTTATGGTTTTTTATATGGTTTTTTATTGTTTTAATGTGTTTATGTAAAAAACCAAAAATAAAATACAAAAAAATATTTCAGTTTTATTTATTTTTAATTAAAAAATATTTTTAAAAAACACTCTATACTGCATTATGAAATACACACTCACAGGATAGCAACAAATGATGCTATATTAAGAAATTTCTTGATGTAACATAAAAAGTTGATAAATAAAATCTTAAGGTAATTCAATCCCAAATCAAAACACAAAAAAGCAATAGAAACACTTGTGGTTAGTTCATTTACTTTTGATCACTTGTGGTTCCATAAAGGCAACAATTAATTTTCAAGAAAACATAGTTTAAGGAAACCAAATAAGCATTCAATTTCAATGACTTTAAATTCGATGGAGATAAATTGATCGTACAATGAGTGATGGAAAAAAGGACTTATTAAACATTCAAAAATCCTCGTAATGGTCTACCAATCCAGTGGACAGTGCTTAGACTAGAAACAATATATGCATGGAAAATATGCCTAGCATGCTGAAAAATACTCTTACAATAGCTTTAGTTTTATTTAAATCCAATCAAACGGTTGGATTTAATAGAAAATAAATATTATTCAAAGACAAAAACTGTTAAGTTTGTTTTGTTTATGTTTTTTTTTTTTAAAAAAGAAATAAACTGTAGCATATGGCTCGACACCTTTGCTAGTTTATAACAGCAAATAATCTTTAAGCCCGTTTGAAAGTTTGGATAAACCCAGGTTCATTAGTTCCCAGCCCAGTCTCGAACCACGTTATCCTAACTCCTAACTTTATATCACTGTTTAAGCCGAAGGCCATTCATAGTTAAGGGCCTCAAAGTTTGGATGTTCTTCGCGTGATGATTACCAGATTTCTTTATGATCCCACAGATAAATTAGCAGCAGCAAATTGCACTTTCTTTCTTTCCTTCTCTTTTGGAGGATGAATGCCGGGAGATCTAACAAATCTTGAGCTATATATATATATATATATATATATATATATATATATATATATATATATATAAACACCTTCCCCATTGCAATTTAAAGTACAATTGAAAAAAATAATACAACAAGTGAAATAAATGAGTTTCGGACCTATTTTACAAAATGAAATATATAATCACCAAACCATGCTCGTGTTGGCATTTTTGATGATATATCTGTGAAAGATAAAAAAAATAAACAAAAAAAATAAAATAAAATAAAGTAATTAACTAGGTTTTCTATTATGCCATTTTTATTAATTAAGGGTGTTATAAGTAATAGTGAGTATATTAACAATTACATAATAATTACTCAGTCGGAGAATAAAAAAAAATAAAACTTTATAGCAACTTACACTCTATCTTGTCAAACAATTAAAACCCACATCAATAAACAAAGGGAGAAGAAGATTACAGAGATGATTTGATTTAGAGCGAAAAAATTTATTTTCTTTTATTAGTTTGAGGCGTGTGTTTTTTTATCTATACATTTTAATTGATTTTTTTGCAGGTATATCAGTGTTATTGAGAAATGTATAGAAATTAAGGTTTTTATGATATTTAATATTTAACCACTTTTAAGGAGTGAGTGTTATGTTAATAGAGTATTTGATTGATATGTGATTTTTATGTTTCTAGTACATTAATTTAGAGTAATAATGAAATTAAGGATTTGAGAAAACAATGATGAGTTTGTAACTTTTGAATACTAGAATCCGGTCTTGAGGTGAGTGTTATGGTCGGAACTTGGTACCTAATTATAGTAAGTTGTGAGTTCTTTGATTAGATAGCTTAGTTTTTTAAATTGGAGTTGTGAATTAAGAGTTATAAACATTAGAAATAGCTCACTTGAATTTGTAATTTTTTTAATTTATAATAACATAATTTGTCTTAAGAATTAGAAACAAACTCATGTATTGCATTGGATATTAATTAGCATATAATTTAAGGTGATTGTTATTGTTAGGTTGTTAGAAGTGTTTGGTTGTCTCAAAAGCTAATATTGGATTTATATAACAAGAATATAATTGTTTATCTTTTTAGTTAATTATTCTGAGTTAGAAAGTATATATTTTATGTATTAAATGACTTTTTCTTATTAAAATATGTATTGTTTTGTAAATAATGTTAAGTATTTGTGAAAGTATGTTTATGATTGAAAAAATATTTTGTTATTTTGAACCCATTTGTTGATTGAATATGAATGTTAATTTGATTGACTACGCTTTGAAGTCAGCCTTTGAAGGTTAAGTATTAGCACTTATAGACAAGTCTATTTAGAATTTGATGCCAAGTCAGAGGGTAAAATATAACTCATTGTTACTATGGTTAGAGAAATCATATTTCTTTTAATTTGAATTTGAATTTGAATTTGATTTGACTTTGAATATGAGTGTGTAAACAATGTTTGTGTTTAAAATGACTGGTTTGAATTATTTAAGTTTGTGAATAATTTATAAATGTGCTTTTGGAATTTTGAATTTTTGAAAGTACTAATATTTTGGTTTAACAAATGAATTAATGTTAATATAGATGTATTAGTAAGTTTTAGCATGCTTGGTCTAACTAAGTAAATGAAATATTGTTTACTGAATGTGACACTCACTCCTTATTGTTTTTTCAAAAGGTTTGGAAGAAGTTTTGAATGTCAATTATTTGCTCTAGAAGTTTATAGTTGATTTTTAAACTTTAATATTTCAATAATTATATTAATTTATAATCTTAGACTTGTAATACATTTAATTTTATTTTACTTTGAAATTAGGTTATTTGACGTGGGATTTATATTGGGTTTAATTAATTTATGATTCAATATACTTTATTTTAATGAAGTATTATTTTGATATTATTTTGAATATAATTTTTTAATTAGAGTTAAGATGCCATGCATGTTTATAAAGCATGTGACGTTGTCATATAAAAAGAGTATTTTTATAATTTTAGGTTCAGGACATTATAAAATCATTTGATATAGATTTAAAGTTTCACTAGCATTTGGCCTTTTGTGTAAGACACACATGGAAGGAGGTATTATTATCTCCCTCCTTCCATGTATTTAGTTTTCTTGACACATGTTTTAAAACATATATTTAATATAATTTCTTTTAATCTCCAATAAATTATTTTAAATTATATATAAAAATTTGAATAGTTATTAAATTAAAATATTTAATGTTTAAAATCTGATTAAATTTATTAAGGTTTGACAATTTATTATTAAATTGGTATCTCTTATTTTAAAAATATAAACTTAGAAATATAACTTGAATTATCATAATGACTACTCTACTAAAATAATTGAAAACCTTTATGGTGAAATAGTGAAGTTCTTTATTTTTTTTCAATTTTTTTTCCTTTTTCTTTTTTTTTTCTCTAAATTATATCTTCCCAATAATTTTCTTTCAATTTCATCCTTCAATATTTTATTGATTTTGAATTGATCATCATAATTTATTTTGATTTGCTTTTTATGATATTATCATAATCTTAAACAAATGTCCTGATATTTGTTTGGTACTCAATTTTTTCAAGTGTCAATTTTTTTTTATCATATTATCAAGTAAAAAATAATTTAAAAAAAAAGTTTACAATCTAGTAAAGTCCATGATTAAGTCACGAGTTTTGCGAGTTAACTCGCGAAGTCTAGGTTGATCTAATATATTGTCGTCTCAATATTCAAAAAAATGATGTCATCTTGAAATTTCTTAAAAGTCAAACCATGTTTTTACCTGTCACATGAGTTGCATTTGAACTTAACAAGTCGGTTGGATCATCTAGAGTTAACTCTTATACAAGTTAATTTTAAACTCGGGTTAGGAAAGAAGTGAGGTTGAAAAATTTCAAAGTTGACTCGGTGGCTCAAGTTTAATAATAACATCAAATGGTATTCATAGGGTAGAAGATGTCAGATGTAGGTAGTTTTTCCTGTATAATAGATATATTTATATCAAAACTTTATTGTCTTTAGTTTCAATCTGAGACCTAAAGTTAAAGTAACTTGATGTCAATGCTACAATCTTAGATGGAGAATGAGAGGAGAATTTTATCCCTTACAACAAACTAAGGTGTTTTTGTATTAATGATAAGAAAGGTCATGTGTGACTACTAAGAAAGTCTTCATATGAATTTAAGCAGTCTCCTCCTAACAGTGATATAAAAAGTTTGATACCATTGTGGTTGGCAATGACTGGAGTTAAAGAAAGTATGATCAATGTGTTTATTTCAATAAATTACATGATGGTTTCTATGTGTAATGACTCCATATATAAATAATATGTTTATTATTGCCAAAGAAAATAAAAAATACGCAACAACATGACTTAGCTCTAAGAGATGAAGAGTTTTTAAGTGAGTGTTTGGAAATGCGGTTGTAAAAAAAATTAATTTTTTTCGTATGTTTTAAATTGTTTTGATGCGCTGATCTTAAAAATAATTTTTTTAAAAAAAACATCATTTTGATACTTTTCGGCATAAAAAACACTTTGAAAAATAACTACTACCACACTTCTAAACAGACCCTAAATATTAAAAAAAACTCAATATAAGGTAAGGCTTGCTTAAGATGTTAAATGAATTCAAATTTTAATTGTAGAATAACATGATGTTGAAGATTATGTGACTATTTTTTCTATCTTTTGAAATAGCTTAAGATTTTTTCGAAGAGATCATTGACGAGGGTCAAGTGAGGAAGCAAATGATTGAGGAATTCATGGATACTTTTCATCTTCCAACTTTATGTGGTTTCTGTGCTTCATAATAAACTACAGTATAGGCAGAAAAAATAAACAAAAAATGCATACTAATAAGGAAGGAAGATTTTCGTGAAAGCTCCACTGGCTTTTGGTACTCTAACCCTAGCTTAGGCGTGCTACAATATCGAAATTAATAAGATGTTTCCTAACCATTGTAGGTGTTGGCGTGAAATCTTTTACCTCTTTGCTCCTCCACATGTAAATGGCAAGTGATTTGACTTTGGACAAAGTATGGGTGCGCATGTACGAATGTTTGCTGAGCTATAGGCATCTAGCCAGAAGGGAAGACGAGAAGGGCACAAAGGCTCTCGGTTCAAAATCTATTTGAGTCTGGCAATCCTTTTGTCAATTCCCAACCTAACTGGGCAACTCTCGAGAAGCCGACCCTGTTTTCAAAAAAACGTTTTAAGTGTTTTTCTTTTTAATATTTTCAAAATTTACAACAATGTTTTTTTTTTACTCTTTCCTAAATTACCATATGGTCCTTAATTCATCAATGTACAAATTTTAAGAGACAAATTATTTATATAATATTGGCTATTGTTTTACATATTATTTATCATGACTTCAAATCAAGAATGGGTTATTTCAACTAGTGTTGCTTAAAAGCAAGTACTGCTTTGATAGTGAAGATTCTGCTATCATTTTTTGTGGAGCATGACAAAAAATCTAAAAAGTTTAGTAGATTGAACTTTAAAAGGTGACAACATAAAATGTTGTTTTATTTGACCACCTTAAACTTGGAAATTTCTTGTTAAAAAAAGCATTAAATTTGTCAAATAATAAATCCGATTATATTATTGTGGTAGTTTTGGACATATAGAATCATAATGATTTCATATGCAAGAATTACATCTTAAATAGATTGAAAAATACATAATATGATGTGTATATTTCAATCAATAATGCAAAGGCACTTTGGAAAGTTTCAAACAAAAAGTTCAAGGCTAAAGTTGTTGGTATGAAAAAGGATAGAAACTTGACCTAGGTGTTCATAGATGCTCACATCTGGTGTCGCGGGGCGACGCTGAGCTGGCACTGCTTTAAATGCCTCCTAAGAAGTGTGTTGTTGAGAAAGAGAGAGTTTTGGATTTAATCATAAAATTATGATTAATGTTCAGGAACTGCCATCTAGTCTGAGTAAGGGACTAGATGTGTAAGGGGAGGACGCATCACCCCCTGTGCGCCCTACCTAAGGTAAGCTGCATTGTTATGTGATTGTTTTTCTAGCTCAAGTTTCTATCCATTGGTCTTCTTCTAATGTCTAAAGGATATCTCCCTTTATGATAGAGTCTCTACCTCATTAGGTTCAACCCTAACCGCTCTAAAGTTTAAATTTTAGCATCGTATTTATTTTGTATTTTGTATTTTTAATACATAAGAGTATACTCTATGATGTAGTTTTACACCCCAAATATTAAAGTCTACATTAAAACCCTAAGATAAAATGATAAAAATGATTGGTAAAGGGTTTTTTGATATTTTGGCCAAATCATAATGGATAATCATAAACTGATTACGGTATTCTTTTTAAAAAAAAAAACATAAGAAAGATGCATTTGTTTTTTGTTTTTTTATGAAAATATGCTTGGAAAACTTTTTAGGATCTAACCGTATACATGAAAACAAAATATATTTTTTTGTTATTGTTTGTTTTTTGAAAGGGAAAATTAATTTTAAAGTTTTGAGAATTTTTTTATTTTTTTAAAGAAATGTTTCGGAGAAAACTAGGTATTTTAATA
This sequence comes from Populus nigra, assembly GCF_951802175.1. Classification (NCBI taxonomy): domain Eukaryota; kingdom Viridiplantae; phylum Streptophyta; class Magnoliopsida; order Malpighiales; family Salicaceae; genus Populus; species Populus nigra. The sequence goes on from NC_084869.1 coordinate 4,642,743, forward strand.
CTGGATCTACATCTTACAGTATAAAAATACAACTTAATATTATGCAAAATTGGTATAAAAACACGCGAGAAAATCAAAAATATTTTTAAATGACCCTTTGAATTTTCTTAATATATAACATTATAATATCTATTATTATATTATTATTATTAAATATATTGGGCGGGGTCGGCCCAATCATCTTGGTCGAACCCAACCTAGTTTGGTTGGGCTAATTGGCAGCCCAACAAACCTGTCCCTTTTTTTTTTTGGGGTGGCTGGGCTGGACCCAACCTTGCCATATGGGCTAGGCTTACAGGGGTCTAGCCCGGGTCATGAGTTAATTATTTTGGTCGTTGCATGTAGTGGCCACGAAAGGGAAAGAGGGAAGGAGAAAAGGAAGGAGAAGGAGAGGAAAGTAACGTAACGTGTTAGTTGTCACCGTGATAAGGAGGTCTGACTGGTGGCTCAAAAGGCGTTGGTGGAAGAGATGGTGGCCGACGTAAATTATGGGAAGAAGAAGAAGAAGGTTGTAGAGGAGAGAGAGAGAGAGATGAGCTCACGACGACTATTCTATCGCCAGCGTGGAGCTATGTTGGTGGAGAAGGTTAGGTCACTCTTGATCATGACGGTGCTGAGGTGGAAGTGGCTGAAAAGAGAATAGAGATAGAGCGGAAAAGAGAGAAGATTGAGGTGGAAACAAAACTAAGGGAGGGGAGGCTAATTTTTTGTTGACTTTGGACTTGATTTTCTCCTCCCTCAGGCCATGAAGTCCACCCTTATATATAGGAGGTGAAAGAGGGACGTTCTGTCTTTACTAGTGTCAAATCTTAACCCTTGTATTGACCTGAAATGATCCCAACCATTGGCTCAAAATAGCTATCATAGGCTATCAGATTTGTTACAGGAAAAGAGCTGGTCGGGTTAACCACTTTGAGGCGTTACCACAACCACTGTGGCCTTAATTAGCTAGAACAGATCACACTAGTGTGTAGTAAGTTGTCATGCCATCATTTTCATGTAAGTTTTGTCTAATTTAGTGGAGAGATGAAGTATAAAACGCCTCGGGAAAGAGGTCACTCAAGTAACTTCTTTAGAGAAGAAGATGAACAGTCAACCCCAAAACGATATCATTTTGATAAAGTTCATTTTAGTCCTTTGATTTTTGATTTCTTTCAATTGCACCCCTGATTGACTTCAAACTTTCAATTTTATTCAATTTTGCCCGTGACAAACTTCAATTTCAGCCTCAAATTTCAGCTACTTTTTCATTTTGATCCTTGGTTTCAAATTTTTTTAATTTAACCTCTAATTAGCTATTAAACTTTTAAATTTCTTCAATTTCACCCCTAATTTCATCCAATTGGATTCCCAAAGTTCCGTGTCTTTTTTAAAATGGCCCTTGGTTGCAATTTCTTCAATGTAGCTCTAAATTGATCCCAAAACTATTCTTGTATTTTTACCCCTGATTTCAATCAATTGACTTAGTAAAAATTAAATTTGGTCTCCTAAAATTCCAATATGCTCAATTAAGCCTAAATTGGGCTTCCAAACTTAAGTTTTCACCAGTTAAGCACCTAATAAAATTAATTTGATCCATTTAAGGTATAATTAAGTCCTTACACCTAATTAAATCCTTCAATTGAACCCAAATTAATTCTTAAATATAATTAAAATTCAATTTGACTCATGATTAAATCAAATTGACCTATTAAAAATCTAATTGTGTCTTTAGGCTTAATTTTTATGCAGATTCGTCCAATAATCATGTAACTTGACCTTAAATTTGTATTGTCTTTCCAATTTTGGGTAAAATGGGGGCAGAATTTGGCTTCCAATTTGTCCAAAATTATAGCTTGATTTTTTTTGTACATGTGAATTCCTTCTAGGTTGCTTTTGCCAAAATATCATTCATCTTGCTATCAATATTTTATTTTATTTTTATATAAAAAAAATAAATTTAAGCAATAACTCAGAAATGAGTTATGACATCTAGGGCGGGGGTGGTATTATTGTGCGGGAAAAGATCATCTTCATATAAATTACCCTTTGAGAATTGAGTTTAATCAAGTATAGTCACAACCAGCTTAGAACCAATTTTAATCGGTCCTAGTGGATAGGCCAGCTAGACAAACACAAATTGTGGCTAGTAGCATTAGAAGTCATGATAGGGCCAAGGTGATAGAACTCAGAGCAAGGTGTATCATAAAAATATTTAAAAAGTATATTTTTTTATGATATTCACAAATGTATTTTTTTATTAATTATTGGTGTTTTTTTATTGTTATTGACTTTTTTTTTAATTATATTATTAAATTAATCAAAATTATTAAACCATTTAAATCAATAATCATTGGTTTTATATTTTTCTATGTAACATGGCTTGAATTGGGTTTTGGATTTTTAATTAAAATCTTTTAAGCTGTTTAAGTGATCTTGGTATCTTGCTTTATGGAATATTTTATCTTTATCCATCATATATAATCAACTTGGTTAATAATTAGTTCAATTTAAAAGGAAACAAAATCTAAAAAAAATACTTATGGACTGTTTAGAAACACACTAATGCTTTAAGTTTTTGAAAAAAAAAAATTGAACCTTCTTGTTCAAATACAATATTTCTTCACCAAGGAAAATAGAAAACTAATTTTAATCTTTCATAAACTTATACTGAAATTGAAAAACATATTTTAAAGATTTTGCACTGTTTTCCTTTACAAGTAGTCCTCTCTTTTCAAAATGAAAGAAAAAAAATGAATAATATAATTCTTTTCCTTTCACATACAAGCACAGTTTAGTTATATAAAATATTAAAATTATTTTTTCTACATTTCCATATTTAGTTATCGCCATAAATTTTTTTATTTTTTTATTATAAATCTAATATAAAGATTTATTTTTTTAGTTAACAAAATAACGTTTTCATGATAATTTTTTATTTAAATGAAAAAAATGGAATTTTATATTATATTGTGAAAAATATAAAATATTAAGATAACTCGTATAAATAATAGTTTTATTTCCTTCAAAAAATAATTGTAATCTTGATGTGTTTATTATTTTTTTAATGAAAAAATCATTTTCATTCTGAACAAATGAACATGTGTTTTAATTTTTCATTGCAAAAGAAAAACTAGACAAGAAACAAATTATATACATAAAAAGAAAAATAGTTTTTTTGCTAGTGAATAGATCCTAAAATTTTATTTAACTTCAGGCTTAATTTTTTTTTCCTTTCAAAACATTGTTTTTTCAAAAATTAATTTCAAGATCTTAAATAAATGTTTTGAATTTTAAATTCTTTTGTAACCTTTTTTTTATATAATAATTTTTTTTTATCTTTTTAGTTTAATTTGTATGAAGTATTCATTTAATCAAATTTATTTCCAGTCGTAACATGAAATTATAATTGAGTGATTTCCTAGAAGGGTATTTTGGTTACACGATAGTAAAATCTATTGGGAAATATGTCTCGGCATATGTTTTAGAATCTGCATGTGGACTCAATTTTATGGTTAATATTCATGTGTAATTTAATATAGAAATGACAATTATACGTATACCCGTTGGACACTGACCTAACCCTAGCTGAACAGATTATAAGAAATTTTTCCCTCGTTCAAGTTTGGGTAATATTCGAAGTAAAAAGGTTGATTTCGAGTAAGGTATTGATATTGCTCTACCTGACATTAAACCCTACCCAAACTTGACCTCAGCTAAATTATTAACCTTAAAGAGTAAAAAGATTACAATTGTACCAAATTATATATATATATATATATATATATATATATAAAAGTATGATGATGTTTCAGAGTCGGCCATGAAACTACAAATGTGTTTTTTTTTCTAGTAGTAAGTGTTTGGTAACTTCTTTCAAGCTTTTTTTTTTTTTTTTGGTTTTGTTGTTTGTAGTATGTGTGGAGATTATATGTGTGTTTCATTATGTGGTTGAAGATTTTGATTTCTTTTTTAAAGGAAAGTATATTGATTTCTTTGTTTTTGTATTCGTTCATATGATTGACCTTAATGGATTGTATTTTTTTCATGTAAAACAAGAAAGGATCTTTAGGGGATATTGAGTTCTCTTTATTGGTTCTAATGATTTTGCTATATTTTTTTAATATATAGGTTCTTGTGATTTTGGTTTATTTTCAAAAGGTAGATATATTAAGTTCTTTGTTGTTTGTTGTATTGGTTCTAGTATTTATCTTAACGAATTTTATTTCCTTTAGATGCTTCGAATGTATGAGGTGCACGTGTGCAGCATCGTGGCGATTATACTCCCGATTCAGGATTTTTAGTTGTGGGTGGAAAGAACAAGAAATTCTTATCCTTTATCAATTAAAAAGGTTTGGATTCACCACTTAATGTTTTAGTTACTAGGAACCCTAATTGGTCTTTAGAATATGGATTGGGAGACTTGTTGAGTATAAGAAGAACAATATCACCATTAGTACACCCTATCAAGGTAAATTGCATCATTTATTTGTCTGATTACTAAAGCACTATTACATTTTTCAAACCATTGACCTGTCTATTAGTCAAAGCACGCCCACCCAAATAGAGTGTATTATGGCTTTATAGGTCAACCCTAGCTATTCTAAAACCTAAACATATTTTTTGCATTTTTGTTTCTTTTGATATATGGGAATAATCCTTGATATTAAAATAAACACATTGATGTTTTTATGCTTTTTGAAATATAGGTCATTCTCATGGATTTAATAAACTTGTTATTAAATCCAAAAATACATGCAAATATATATAATTTCTTGAATTTTGTTATTAACAAAATGTTATATCATGCCAGTATTTTTTTTATATATTTTATTTATGAAAATATGATTTTTATTTGAAAGACTTGATCATATGCAATTTAAAAATATTTAAATGTATTTTGTTTCTTTGAAAAAAATATTTTTGTCATTTTTGCAAAAGAAAACATGTTTATTTAATATTGGAAAAGCACCTCGCGTATAGGTCATAATCTCAAATATTAAATAATAAAGATAAAAATATGAGAGACATAAAAAAAATATTGCAAATAAGTCCCTTGAAGGCATAAAATCAAATTAGTTTAATGGTTTTGTTTGGCAAACATAAAAAAAAAAAAAAAACAACGTTGAAAAAATCAAGGCAAACACGCCCTTAGCAAAAACTCAAAGGCTTAAGAATCATTTTTAGGTCACGTTTGACAAACACACTTTAAGAACAAAAACATTGCATTTTTTCTTTCGAAATTTTTTTGGCATGCCAAACTCTCCTTTAAAAATCTAACTACTTAACTTAGACACGTGGGCTGGGCTTCCAAGACCAACCCTAAAACCCTAATACATGACCCATAAATAAAAAAGAAAGAAAGACGATCAAAAGGGTTTTTGCTTAAATGTTTCCAAGAATATGAAGAATATTCATGCGAACCCAGAAATTGAATTGATGCTACAAACAAGATTTCATCAAATCATGGACTTAGAGAGATGCAATGTGAAAGATTAAAGTATAATGATTTATCAAAGTGGAAAAAACATGCTATAAGTTTCAAGAATCAAATCTGATAGTTTTTAACCTTAAACCCAACCTTCAAATAAATTAAAGATTGATTGATCTAATGTAAGCCTCATATGGAAAATATAAGTGCAGAGAATGATTAATTTTAGAGTATGCACCTTTCAAACATATTGTTGCTTACTTTTTTGGAGTTTATTGATTCTTTCACCTCTGTTTCTAGCTCTTATGGTCCTTGATTTTGTGTCTTTTTCAAGCATGATTTCTTTGCATTTTTCTCTTGATAACTCAAGAATTTCTTTTAATTTTCTTTTTCTCGTTCCTTCTTATTTTCTTTGTATGATTTTTTATTTTTTCTCTGACCCCTTTCCCCATTCTGCTCAAAAGCACCTACTCTTTTATAAGCCAATCAAAATAGGAAGTTACAAAACCACAGTGGTTTTGCCAAGAGGTTTATTGGAGATTCTTATTCTTTCTTTTCCAAAACCTTCCTTCTAAAAGTGATGGTGCCTGGTCTTCTTCTTTTGTTTAATCTTCTTTCATGGGTGAATTTGTTCTTCTTTTATAAAATATTGGGTTAGGTATTTTGTCAAGATTATTTGAAGATTAGAAAATAAACATACCATTGGTGGACTTTAACCTTGTAAAAGGAATGTATATCTACCATTAGGAACAAACTACACTTGATTTGGAGGTCCAGAACTTCACATTTATTAATTAAAAGGTTAGCCCTCAATCATCTTGAATTTGCACATATAGGGGAGGCGAACTAGGGATAAGATATTATCAAGTTCATCATGTCAAATGAGGTACAAATATTTTACGAGGATAATTGATCCTTGAAAAGGAAGTCTTTCTCAATCGATTGGTATTTATTAGAACCTTTAATGAGGTTGGAGATGCTATATTCATTCGTCTAAAAGTGTCATCTCGATTAACCTTTTTTACCAAAGAAGAAGAATAGACAACAACTAAACGACTTAGCATTCATTCTCTCCATTAAAGTTTAAGTGACACATTATTTGTTTAAACCCTAAAATTAGTGTTTTTTTAAATAGGATTTTAGGAAATTGCAATCTAGTCCCTTTTCTTCTAATTTCAGTGTATGCACCCTTAGTTGACCCAAAAATTTCTCAATATTTTCACTTGAATCCCTGAAAACATTGATTGAGATCCTTTAATTCATGCGTCTTTTGCAAATTAGTTCTTGGTTTCTAGATTATGCAATTTGACCCCTATTTCACATCAAACTTTCAATTTATCTCAAGTTGACCATTGGTTTGATCAATTTTAGTCATTTGGTCCTTAGTTTTGAAGTTTTGCAAATAAATCCTTAATTAACCTTTAAACTTTAAATTTCTTTCAATTAAGTCCCTGATTGCACCAATTTAGCCATTCAAAGTTTTAATTGGGTCTATTTTCTTTCAATTATTGCAAATTGATCTGAATTACGCCTTCAAACATAATTTTTCTTCAATTGAGTCTTTAATTGAATCAACGAAATCCATTAAAAGTCTAATTAAGTACTTTAACTTAATTAATTCTTTCAATTTTAGCCAAATTGACTTTTAAACTTAATTTTGGTTTAATCAAGCACTTAATTAAGTCAATTAAAACCATTAGAAGTTTAATTAGGTCCTTAAACTTAATTAATTCCTCTAATTTTGGTCAAGTCAGATTTCAACCATAAACTTTGTTTCAAATTACATCTTTTTTTAGTCCATGTTGTCAAAATATCTCAATCTGATTAATTATTCTTCTGGCATTTTTACTTGTTGCAACTCAAAAGCTTATATCCTTGTATACCAAAAATATTTATGAATTTTTAATTTTAGATCCCTCTAACACACACACACACACACACACACGGACACACAGAGAGAGATCTAAAATTGGGTTATGACATGAGGTTTATCCTTTTGCTTTGCTATAATCTTATATACAAATAAATTTCATCAATGCAAATTTAATTAGGTCGCATTCGGGTTCGAGTTAGTCCTAGTTGGGCATGGATGCCCAATGAATACACGTTAGATACCTAAAACTCGATTAGGTGAGGTTTGGTTTATACTTGATCAAGTTCAGGTCGGGTTCAACTAAATGTTTTTTTCTTCGGGTATAGAGATTGCAAAACTCAACCTATAGGTATCTTTTTCCATTTATAATTCAAGATAACCTCTACTGTAGAATAAGGAAAAATTCATTTGTTAACTTTTTTTTTAACGACATTTACATTGAGATAATGTATATCAAAAAACATAAAGCTTCGGTTTAGAAAATCCTAAAATTTATATCTCTAAATTATAAGAAAGAAATCAAGGTTTTGAAATCTTAAAATTACAGCCCCTAAACTATAGAAAAAACTTTAAACTAAGAAATTTTAAATAAATTTTTAAATAATCAATCTATTTAATCTCTTCTAAAAATAAACTAGACATCTTTATTTATACTTGTAGTAAAACTAAATTTTTATAGGAAAAGAATCCTTATTGGAAATTACATGGTTGATAAAATCCAACTAACATTAATATTTTAAAACTTAATAAAATAAAAAAAATAATTAATGAAAAATAAAAAAATTCTTGAAGAACAACTTTTTGATATAATTTAGACATGAAAAATATATTAGTTGATTACAGCCATTTGACTTCCTATAGAATTGAGCTTGTTGAATGTGCTAGTAAAATTTCAACCCGATCTGATAATTTAATTAGATGTTATGCCCACATTTTTCAGAAAGCTTGTTCGATGCATTCGAGTTTTTTCTTGGGATAGGATTTTTTATAAGCATCCTGCGTCAAGATCTTCCGCTTAAAAAAAAAGTTGTTCTTGATTTCAAAATAAAAAATTAAACACTAACATTCCAAATAAAAAAATACTTTAAATAAAACATGATAGAAAACTTATTCATGAATTGAACCTCTTTTCCTAACACTTCAACCAAATTAGTCCTTTCTCTCTCTTTCTTTTCATCCCCTAGACTAGCCTTTCTCGTGACTTCATTAAAAGAACATTCTCGTTCTTTCCTCTTTGATATCAACTTCACCCTCCTGGTTTTATTCCAGCAATTTGTTCTTCTAGCTTTTATTTACTTGATTTACTCTCAACGTGTTTTAGGTTGTTCCTTAGTTTTCACATCTACTTCATGTTTTGGTTCATTAGTATGTTTAATTCAGGTTATTGCTTCTATTTCACCTCAACCTTAAGAGCCATTTATTTTGGTTTGTCGATTCCTTTTAACAATATTGTATCTTTAGTTTATTTTGCCTCAATGTTTTGTAATTCTTTAATAAAAAGAACTTATGATGACTCGTGTGGTTTCTCAATGGTTTTGTTAATGATATAGAAACATTAACAATCTTTAGTTTTTCTTATGGTAATTAATCCAAGAATGATGATAATTGTCACTCTTCTACTTCTTTAGAAACAAACTTTATTGCTAAAGCAATTGTTTCCCCATTAACAACATTATTCGCTAAAAACATGACACTACGTATGTGTGAGTCAAGAATAAAATATTTTTGCAACTATTTTTTTGTCATCAAATAGAACACCAAAGTTAGGAGAATCATCAATCATATTAACATTAACTACCGTCCTAAGTTGTTTCTCCTCTAAGTTTTACCCCCTTGCTATTTGAGAAAGTTGAACATCAGACAAGTAATAACAATTTGACTTTTTATATGTCTCATATAAAAGCTCTTCATAATCATCTTGTACAAACTTTAAAATTAATATTTTTCTTATAGTTTGTTATGATTGAATTACAGACTTTCTAATATGAACTTTATCACCTTGAACATTGTACCATTAATCTTCAATACCATAATTATGTTTTATTTCATACAAATCATACGTATTGATAACTAGGAATTTTTATTCAATTGAGAGTATGCTTCCAAATCTAATAGCTATATAAAAAATCTTTTATTTAAAGAATTACCATCTAAGAAAAGAATCTCTTCTAAAAAATAAACTAGACATGCCAACATACTCTAATACAATCTCTTCTAAAAAAATAAACTAGACATCCATATTTATATTAGTACTAGACCTAAATCCTTATAAGAAAAGAATATTTATTGAAATTTACATGGTTAATAGAATCCAACTAGCATTAGGATTCATAAACTAAATAATAATAAAAATTAACTAAAGAAAAAAAATCATGAACAACTTTTGGATATAATTTAGGCATGAAAACTATATTAACTAATTATAAATAGCTAACATCATACAAAACTAGGCCTTTAGAATGTATAGATAAAATTTTAGCCCAATCCAATGATTAAATTAAAAGTTATATCCATTTTCGTCAAAAATCTTGTTTATTGTATCTAGCATTTTTCTTATGCTAAGAATTCTCATACATATTCCACATCATACTCCTCTATTTAAGAAAAACTCATCCTCGATTTCATGGTCAGAAATTGAATTCTTACATTCTAAAAGAACATATACTTCAAATATAGCATTATATCTAGCTTATTCATAATTTAAAGCTTTGTTGCAGATACTTCAACAAAATCAATCCCTCTATGTAACATCCCACACTTTTTAATGCATTTATACTTAGTTTCAAAGATCTTGTACGTAACAATTCAGGTAATTTTTTTTTACATCATGTTTATTTTTAAACATTAGTAAGTTTTCAGACATTTTCAATAATACATGCGAATATCATGATTATAAATTTCTTTTTCTCCATTACCAGGATTTATCTATCAAAAAGACTAAATAACTTGCTATTTCTTTGAGGAGAGCTGATAGCTTCTAAGATAATTTGCTAAAACACATGTAAGATTATAGAATTTAATTGGCATTCAAGTAGTCATAATGATTAGTATTTATCAATCTATAATAGCAATTCAACATTATTAACTTGCTTGTACGAATTTCATGGTAGAATTCAACATAATATTTTTTCATCCACTATTAACGAAATCATTTTCTTTGTTAATACTTATTATTAATCACCATCATCTCACTCCTTATAAAATTCGTTAACTTACAATTTATTTCCTTGTCTAAAGTTTGATATTGCACTTCTCATTAGTTATCTTATTGTATTACTTAATAAATATGCATAATTTATTAAAATACAACACACTCATTCTATGGAATTTCTATAAAATGATTCTTGAAGTGATCATCAGGTTGAGACCATTTGTAGATATGGCTATGACATATAATTAAAGTAACTCATAAGTTATTTGTTTTCATGTATGCATATCCTCTAAGCCTTTATTATCTCTAAGAAATTAACACAAAGTAACCATTGATTCTTGTCTATAGTCATAACTATAAAACCTTAATAAACTATATGAATAATTACTTACTTATGACTCATTTACAATAAGTTTACATCCATAATAACTTACAATTTCTTTCAATTAATACTTGAAACATTATTTCTTTATTGTCATATCACCCATAATAACATGTCTATTAATTTGCATAATCATTCATTGCAAGCATTCTTACCACAATTTCCACCCTCCAATTTCATTAGTTTATTTTGGTATCTTTTGAGATTATCCATAAATCATCAATAATACTTTCCAATAATAATGTTTCCATACCATTTTATCTTACTAGCATATTTAATCCATTCTATTTCTTCATTTTGTAACACATTTATTTGTACCACAATTTATTATATTAATTTATTAATTTCTCATTTTAATAAAATTTCAACAAAGTTTCCTTTTAATTTTCCATCATTTCCACATCTTCATTTTCTATTTTCCTGCATAATAACAATTCATTTATTTTGTCACATCCCAATTGTTAAACACACTTTTCAATCGATTTCGTCAATAATTAATAGGAACCTAATTTTTTGTATCATAATTTCGATAGAGTTACCTTTAGAAAAGAACGTTCCAAGTTATCGATAATTTCTTGTTTCATAAGCAACATTCTCAAACTAATGTTATCATTTCCTTGATCCAATATCTCCTAGATCATTTTGACGTCAATACATTTCTAGCAAACTAATTATGTCACAATATGTTTATAAGAATATATTATTGTATTACAATTCTACATTTATGACAAAAGAAAGTTAATGTATTAAATATTTAATTCACATACCTTTACAATAAGACTTTAGCATTACTATTTACATTCTTATTATAAAATATTCACACATTTGTCTTCAAAGTCCAAAAAAAACCTAATATTATTTATTATGTTACATGAACAAAATACAAAGTGTTTTACTTCTAAAGCTAATATGAGGAACCTAAAAATAAGACAACAAGTAATATAAACAAACGAAATAAATAAAATAATTCCAACAAGAAGGAATTAAAGCAATATATCACTTTCATACTTGATAATTTTTATATCAACAACTCGATACCAATATCAATTGTTAAAGTGATATCATTAATCATCTCCCCTCGATATGGTTAATAAAAAAATATGTCAATAACAAATCATCTAGTATCATTAGCCACCAACCTATTGGTAAACTAATCAATAAATAATGATGTCAAATGCTTATGTTAACATCATTAGTCTTTCCTGCTCTTCCAAAAATTACTAATCACTAATGTCGATGCTAATACCCTCATAGTGACATCATTAGTCTTCCCTATTATTAGAGAATGACTAATCACTAATATCGATATTAATAACTTTGAAGTGACATCATTAGTCTTCCCTATTATCTAAGAAAGATCAATCATTAATGTCGATGTCAATACCCTCGTAGTGACATTATTAGTCTTTCTTGTTATCCGGGATGAACTAATCAATAAATATTGATGTCAAATAACTATTGACATTGTTAGCCTCCATCCTCGTAACAACTAATCAAATCAAATTTCCTTATTTTTATTCCACTAATTTAATTTCTTTTCATGTCAAGACAAATCAATGACAATTAAAAAATTCTAGAAATTCCACCAATATAATAAATACTAGGAATAAGTGTTAAGCACCTACCTATTTCTCCAATAGATTGAGCTCCTCCAACTGCTAATGATCTGACTTCGAGTGCTCCTCTTGATCCAAAAAAAAGGTACAAACATGAATATATTTTCAAACTCAATTAATACACACTTTATTTATTGACATCAAATTCTTTTAACATACTAAGGTATTAGTTCTTCCAATTAAAATCCATGTACATTTTTCACTTCTAAACATACTTTAGCGTATACATCATATTCATACAACTATAAATACATGTGTACAAATATTTCCAACATATATTTCAACCACATCTTCCCATTATTAATTCTCATATACCTTCTTAAAGATTTTAATATAACTTAAACAATCTCTCATATTTTGTATAATATAACCAATAAATACATAGAAACTTTCATCCCTATTTATAATCAAATTCGCCTCATATTTCATCCCCTTTCGGGTTAAAAATTGTGTGATTGTACACAAGGTTTATATCAGCGGTCAAGGTTATTTGCACGTAAAACAACACATTAATTTATTTGAAAAATTATAAAGTAGTTTTCTAAATATTTTCACTAGTTTATCAATTTTTGAGTTATGAGTTCACATTGTACCTTTTATATTCGTTGGGTAATATTGTCTAGATTACACCACCTATTTATACTGAATTTAACTTGGACTATTTTGGATTTCATTAAATCATATACTGATAATTTTATTTCCTCATACATCACTTAGTTTTTATTCATGTTTCTGTATTTTTTTATTTTCCAGTCATTTTTTTATTTTTATTTTATTTTTAACATTAGCACATAAATATTTTATTTCAAATTCATAAATCTATCATCATCCCCATAATTTAAATGTTCACTTTACTCATTAAAATAATATTTCCTTTACTAACATTATGGATTTTATCTAGGGTTTACACTTTATCCTCTAGACCTGTCTTTCTTACTATTTTAGAAAAAGAATATTTTTTTATCCTCTTTGATATCAACCTTTATGATTAACTCCAACAACTTATTCTTCTGGATTTTTATCAATTGGTTTAATCTCAATATATTCAATAACTTCAAGGTGTCCTTCATATTTCACTTCTTCTTCATGTTTTACTTTTTTAGCATGTTTAGTGAATTCAAGTTATTCTATTGATTTCACCTTAATCTCAGAAATCTATTATTCTCTACATAGTTATGCTGCGCATAGGAGTTTATAGGAATAGATCTAGGGACATCTTTGTCCTTATCACGATCCTTGTTTGCACCTTTCTTTGGCAGTTGATCTAACTGATTAAATCTCTATATTAGAGTTCCAAGATGCCTTCACAATGCTATAGTTGGCTTTAATTCCTTCATCATCATGTGGGATGATATTGCAAACACCTTTGTTCATCGAATAAGCATATTTACTCTGATACTACTTGACACAATATATATAGCTAAAAAAAAAATTAAGGTTTCTTAAACTCTATAACTTACCACCCTAAATTGCACAGAAAGATACTAAGATTTATCAAACCTTGAAATTATAGCCTTTAAGCTATAAAGAAAATTCTAAACTTAAAAAGTTTTGAATAATCAATATGTATAATTTCTTCTGAAAATAAACTAAATATCCATGTTTATACTAGTATTATACCTAAATCCTTATAGAAAAAGAATACTTATTAAAAGTTACATGGCTAATAAAATACAACTAACATGAAGATTCTTAAACTAAATAAGAAAAAATAAAATGACTAAGAAAAAATCTAGAGATAAAAAATCTTGAAGAACTACTTCTAGATCGAATTTAAGTATAAAAACAACCTCGGCTAGTTCTTGGCAACTGGTCTCTATAGAACCGGGTCTCTACAACAACATGTTGGAAAAATTTTATTCGAGATTAAAAATTATTTTCATTTTTTTTTTAAGAAGTTGGTTTGACGTTTTTGAGCTAGGAATTTTGAAAGGCCTCCGGGATCATTCATGACCAAATTAGAGAATATTCTAAGCCAACACTAGAGAACATTTTGTAAACGACGTAGTAATTATAATGCCTGGAATTAATATTGCATTATAGAAAATATTGCGTTGTAGAAAAGGTAAGAAAGAGTGGGAAGAAGAGATCGTATTTAGTTGAGCTGTAATGCAGTCATTGGAGGGGAAAAAAAAAGGGATCCATAAACTTTAATAATTTCGAAAGCAGTATATTTCAATTACCTCAAAGTTAATCCAATTTTTTTTTTTAATTTTAAAAAGTTGTTTAGAAACACGGTTGAAATTATATTTTTTAAAATTTAAAAAAAATTATTAATTTTTTTTATATTTTCAAATAGTTTTGATGTACTGATCTCAAAAATAATTTTTAAAAATTAAAAAAAAAACATCTTTCATGAAAAACACTTTAAATTATATCCACCACCACAATCACAAACAAATTTACATGCCATTAGCAAAATCCATATCAGAAAAGATAGATCCAACCTTTTCGATGGCTTGACCAAAAATAACTCCAGCATTGGTCATTGAATGAGTTAGGTTTTGAATGAGTTAGCTCTTACTCAATTGTCAAACTTTAGCCTTTTAAAGGCTGGAAATTTGTAAATGAAAGCATATATTGGGCAAAGCAATGAACCATTACACTAGAATTAGAAAGTCCTTTTTTCGTTTAAGAGCTACGAAAATGTCAAACATAATCCATGCTGGGAAAGGAAATCCCACTCGGTTAACAATATATTTTGATGGATTTTCGGTAGCCCTAGGAATCTAACCATTTAGAGCACACAATTTACTGCATGGACACATGCCAAACTCACATCCCACATGTGATGAAGACACAAAATTAATTAATTCCACTCTTTTCTTCCTCTTGAATCCTAATTATCTAAGCCTAGCTAGGAAGCTGTAGGCCAGAACAAGTGAAGTTTTATATGAGAAATTCTGTGTGATTCCTTTGATAGTATCCATAAATCATAATGCCGACTCGAACAAATAAGTGTGGTTCGTTGGGCAATGGAAAATGGGGAAAAAAAAATCCCTAGTGGAAGTTTGTCATTTTGAAATGAAAAATTGCACGATACTTGAGCAGATTGGCTTGATGTGCCATATCTGCACAGAACCACTTAGAGATATGCTCTTACACAGTTTACATCAATGGTTTGATATGCCCATTATATGTCCAAATGCACTTGCTAGTAATTTATATCAGAGGTGGCATATGAAAACGTTGTGTGGTGATGGTGATAACTATCAATTTGCTAATGGAAAAGAAAGAAAGAAAAAATAAAAAGATATGCTTGCTGAAACCATCAATATGGGCCATGATGGATATATACTTGTACACATAATTTTAGGCGACCCATACTAAATAATAGTGATTTGTCTATAGAAAAAATAGCAGTCTCTGAAGTCTAAGATCACTCTATAAATACAAGCCCGACTCTCATTAAGATCCAAAACAACCATTTGGCTCTCCCTAGCTACGACTAAGCTTCATAATAATATAAAGACAAATTCATGGCTGATTTCACAGCAGATTTGCAAAGCTTTAGGCCACCATTTCCTTTCTTAGATATTGATCCAAGCATGGTGGCATTAAACCAATTCACAGAAGTAAGTCAAGCCATCCTAGATAATCCAAGCGTGAATAATATTCATAGCTTCATGCCTTTCACTAGTGACAACTTCTTCAGCCATCAAGCACCAGAATTCCCTGGAAACTTAGCGGAAGGTTTTGCTGGTATTTTCCATCAAAACGACCAGAACGTTGTGCAAGTTTCTCAGCCCTTTACCACACCTGGAAATGAAAGCGAATTCCAAGAAAGCAAGAAGAGAAAAGCAATGGATGTGTCTGAAAGCAGTTCTATGAACTCATCTCCTCAAGTTTCTGAGAGTGGGAGTAAGAGGAGAAATGTAAATGTATTAAATCAACTGTCAAATTCTACCTCTCTTGCTACTGTTTGTTTGTTTTAGAGTTTGATTTATGTTCATTTATTGGGTAATAGAACCTGATGAGCTGATTCTATGCTTTCTGATTACAGAGCTCAAGAAGGGGAAAGGGAGTGAAAAGCAATGAGGATGGGAAACCAAAAGACGTTGTTCATGTTAGAGCTAGGAGAGGTCAAGCCACTGATAGCCACAGTTTAGCAGAAAGGGTAACTTTTCGAAAGCCCAAGTTGGAAATCAAATAGGATAATATACACAAGTGTCTGTATTGATCATCAATTCATTTATATTGATCAGCCAGTACATATTTATTGGTCTTACAGTATGTCTTAAATGACATAGAGATTGATAGATTTGTTTGATGCACAACAGGTTAGAAGAGGAAAAATCAATGAAAGATTAAGATGCTTGCAAGATATAGTGCCTGGCTGCTACAAGGTTTGAAGAAAAACAATGGCCAACGTCAATCTATTGTTAAAACAATTTTCTCTTGTTGAAAAGTAATTTTTCTTGCTGATTGTAACTAGTTTGTTGATTATTTATAGACCATGGGCATGGCAGTAATGTTGGATGAGATAATTAATTATGTCCAGTCCTTGCAAAATCAAGTTGAGGTGAGTTGATGCTTCCCAAGTTCTGCAAAACATATGATAACAGCAAACGGTGCCTTTATTGTCCTGACACTGACATCTTTTTTTTCTTTTCCTCTTGGTTTTTGAACACAGTTTCTATCCATGAAGCTCACTGCAGCAAGCACATTCTATGACTTCAACGCAGAAACAGATGCTATTGAAACAATGCAGGTGCATAGAAAAAATTAAAAAATAAAAACTATTATGGCCTTCTTAGGCTTATAAAATACGTATTATGTCTTCCTTTTTCATAATTCATGTTGAATGTTGTATATTCTTCAGAGGGCAAAAGCACAGGAGGCAAAAGAGATGCAAAGAGCTATGAGAGAAGGATCCGGAGGGCTTGCTCACATCCACTCAACATGGTCCCTCTGACTTCAATGTTTGGATGTTACTCCTTGTTTCCAAACAACACATGAAGATTCTCTATATTTCCCAACTACTTCTACTGCTATTATTATTATTATTATTATTATTATTATATTTTTTTTAACTTCCAATATCTCAAGATTAGATCCCACTTCATGCTATATAGCAAGCACAAGTGGCATAATTGTTCAGTACGTCAAACTTGGTATGGGAATACAAATTTATTGACAAGAGCCTTCTTGACTCATTTCTTCTCTTTGTATATCCTTGGATTTTCTTTTTGATTTTGCGAAAGCGTACGGAATGTGAAAGTCTTCACCATATGTTAACAAATAATCTGACATTATTTTACATACACTAATCACTAACCAAATAAATAAAAAATATAGAAAACTTCAATGCACAAGCAAGGGTGGGGCCAGAAATTTTTCTTGCCCTAGGCTATTAAATAAATATATAAATATTTTTTAAAATCAATTATTAACTCATGTACATGAATTTTTAAAGTTAACAATAAAGTTTTAATTCAAATATACTATCTAAAATATTAAAAAATAAATTTGAAAATACATAAAATTGAAGTGAAAGTAAAAATAAATCCACTATTAAAGTTACATTCTTCGATATTTTGTGGAATATAATTCATCTATAATCGAATCTGAATCGATATTGTAACAACCCCTCAACTGAGCAAAAATAACAATATCATGTCAACTGGAAAACAAAGTAATTAAATTTTTTCTCTCTCTCAATTCCTTCTTCCTTCACTTGATTCTTCCTTAAATTAGTGTTTTATAAGTTGGACTTTGTAAGTTTACAAGGTTATTCTCTCACTTTTCTTTTCTTTTTATGTTTTTTTCTTACTTTTCTTTATTTCTCTCTCGCCTTTTCTTTTCTTTCTTTTCCTATTCTACTTCTGATTTGTTTTATTTTTTACTGGCAAATAACCATTTTACTCTTAATGAGTCGTTTTGATTTTATTTGACGGTTTTTTTTAACACTACCAAACTCTGTTTATCCTAAAATTTTAACTAAATGTTATTCAATATATTTTTAGATCCCTCGTAAAATTTCAACTCCATCTAATGGTCGGATTGAAAATTACTTCTAATAATGTAAAATTGGTCAAATTGTGATTTTTCATCAAATTTCAGAAATTTCTGAATTTCTCCAAAAATTCTAAAGGAGAAATTCTGAAATTTTAACCTAAGTTAAAGCATCATATTAGAAGGCTCCACTTAAATTTTCAAAATTTTTTTGATAACTCAATCAAGAATTACAAGTTATTTTTACATAAAACTAGTAAAAAAATATTGATAAAATCTTGACCTGGGCTAAAGCCCACCCAAGCCTTTAACATGCCTCCGCCCTTATGCACAAGGTATTTGGTTACAAAGGAAAAACCTTTTGAAGAACTCTTCAAAAGATTAAAAAAAAAACCTCTAGGCAGCCAAACCTAAAATAGACAATTTTTTCACTAGTTTTAACGATTGTAAGATGAGTATCTCTGAACACAACCCTTTGTGTTTATACTACCTTACTTGATGAGACAATGAATCATATTATGTCTCGTACCGTAGTATCTTGCAAGTACAAATGACAATCTTCAATTTTTTATCGTCCTAACTGAAATCTCCAGTTGCTAACAATTCACACAGGAACCCTTCCAGAGAGTTTGCAGGCTCTCCAACTCTTTAAGGGCCAATTCTCCTCGAGAATTTCCTACACACTCCTCGTATGTCAAGAGTATGTACTGCAAAACTTTGTGTAAACTTCTTAGCTAATTGGCACACTTACTTCAATGTAATTGATGTTTTTACGTTCTGAAACTCTTCTCTAAAGCACACAATGCTCTCTTTTCTTCAGACTTCCTTATATACATGTCTTATATGATAAGGATAAGGATAATCTTCAAGTTTTCTAGTCTATCACATTCGTAACAGATTGTAACGTGTTTTACAAAAACATTGATAAATTTATCTTTGGATAAATTTTTCTACTTTATTTGAAATTACCTCTTAAATAATCTAAACTAATCAGATAATTATATAGAACATAATGCTAACTAATCTTGATAAACTTTTATTTTAGCCAAATTAACTTTTTACCAACCGTAAAACTATCTTCACTAATCTAAGCCAACAGAATGACATTTACATTCTCTCCCTTTCACCTAATTTGTGACAAAACATACAAAAATGGTACAATAAGCATTAAGTTCAAATCAAACAGAAATTCTTGCAAACACAATCAGTTAGCATGAGAACAATTGTCAGTGTTCTTAATAGTTCATAACATGTATCATGCTAATAATTCATAAGATGCTCAAAAAGTTCTTTCATGCAAGACTTTTAAACAGTTATTCAGATAAAAGTGCATATGCATAAAATTTATATTTAAATTATTATATGCAACCATAGCATAGAAGTTCTTATGCTTATCCCAAATATTACAAACCAATAAAATCAATTCAAGATTTTAAAATAGCAGGAATAGAATAATAAAAAGAGCATTAAATATCAGCAACACCATAATCTATGCAACTCCCCCTTGATTTGGCATTAATCAAGGTTCTCATCATTGTCATCCCCTACAATCATATGATGAATTTGTTTAACATCCAACACTAATTATGCAAGCCTGTCATTAACCTGTACCACTTCCTGTTGGATATTAGAGAGTAACTTGTCAACTTCTCTAGTTTTTTTTTCTCACCTTCCTGTAAAACTATCAAACTTGTTGGTTAAAAACTGTAAATGCTCTATGATAAGTGGAAGTAATGAGTTGGTTGAGGGTGACTCTGGTTGAGATAAGGTGGACTCGTCAACAAAAGATTTTTTCTTGCTAACCACAACTTTAGATTTCACATCAGTTACAATAGAAATTTTACCAAATATTTTCATTATGGGTTCAACATCTCTCAAGGGAACCTTAGGCAGAATAGCTACTCTAATGATCAGACCCTTAAAGGACAAACTTGATTCCTTGTTAGAAATAGCTTTTTAAATCATATCTATAAAATGTGAAGCAAGATCAATGGGTATATTAGTTGCAATGGCATACATGATTTGTGCCTTTTTAGTAGTTAGTTTTGTGTGTCTCAGAATTGATCATAAGTTGATCAGGTTAATTTTTGCTAGCAGTCTATAGGGTACCACTGTTGACTTCATAGGTAACCTTTATGAATTGGCATCCATTTAGGTCCATCAGGTCCTATAAACAGATCATTTATTTGGGTTTTGGATGGTGTCCCAATTCCTTTGAAAGAAAAACCCAAATTACTGACCTTAAGTATGACATATAAGTCTCTAATTATAGAGGAGGACATAGTAAGGGTTTGACCCTTCATTTCAGAAGTGATTGACTTTTCATCTAAGTCAAACGGGTCACAATTAGCATAAAATTCCCTCACAATTTTCATATAAGGAGCATGTGCCCCTTCAGTCAACTTTTCCTATTTGCTTTTTTCTAAAGAGCTCTTCAATAAAAGTAAATGCAGTATCAGATAAATCAATTATAGATACCTCACATTCTCCTAACACATTCTTCTTTAAAAAGTTGGTCATGTATGCCTTTTCTACCTTTGGTGAGGTGAAACGCTTCATCTTGTTAGAATGTGATTCAGGTTTTGTGAACTGGCTATGCCTTTACCTTTCTCATCGGTCTTTTGAATCTTTGAAGGTTGAAGAGGGTTTTTCTCATGAGCTAAGGTCGCATGCTCTTGTTCATCCGAGGAGCTTGAAGAAGGTGGTGTAGGTTTTTTTTGTGCTTTCATCTTATACCGACCCTGTATAAATTAACATAACATTCACCAATAATGTTTTCAAGAAATTTCAAGATTTGTGCTTTTCAACCTCATATGAAATCCAATATGTTCTCTTATTAAATCAAGATATAATCTTCTTACCATTTCTCTTGAATGATGTAGAATGTAAGATTAAAGAGAAGATTTTGAATAAGTGTTGAAGAGATTATCAGGGATATCAAAAAAGAAAAGAGATAAAAGGTTTTGCCTTAGAAATGGGCAAAACAAGGACTTTAAGTCAAGATGATAGCAAAAAAAAAAGAGAACTGATTTGACTAAAGCTTATGGTGGAAACAGATATAATAATGCAATATTTGACAAAGGCTTTGTCATATCAAATCAGGTTTCTTTCCTTTTTATTGATAAGTCCAACTAGTTTTTTCTCATTAAAACATGTCATTTGGTTGTTTAAATACCTTCTTTGAAACCTAAAAACCTTGTTTGAACCACTGATCATTTACAAAAAAAAAAAAATAACCACGTCATTCAAAGATATAGAGCTTAATAAGGTAAGCCAATTTTTAGCCTAAAAAGAGATATGTGAGTGTCTAAATGAGATAATCATACCATTCTGATTTTTAAAAATAGATATTTGCTTCAATGGTCAATCTTCATTCATGAAAGCATATCCCTTTATTTGACCAAATAGATATGTGAGTGTCTAAATGAGATAATCATACCATTCTGATTTTTAAAAAAAATGTTTTTTGATCATCTTCGTACATTGATAAATTATGCTTAATAGGGGTGTCAACAACATATCTTGAAAATCAAACTTTATACTAGAGCCTAGATATATGAACATTTATTATTTCCAACATAAAATTTAATTAACTCAACAACTCCATTATGAAATTTCTTGTGTATTTCTGTAATGAAGTGAGCAAAGACTTTTTCTTCAAGGAGTTAAAGAGAGAGAAAAATGATCCATTATGAGATGCTCGTTTATTTCCATAATGATATGAGCAATCAACTTTTTCTTTAAGGATTTGAAGAGAAAAGTATCATCCATTATAAGATTGCTCATCTATTTCCATGATGATGTGAGCAATCGAATTTTTCTTTAGGGATATGTTAAAAGGGAATTTATCTTAACAATTTATACTAAGTTCAACTAGCTTTAGTCAATTCAATGCACATACTCCCTTTTACTGTTAACATATCTACATTTAAAAACAAAATTTTTCTTTGCTAATAGTTAGAATGATGGCATCTCATAGTGCATAAGAAAATACCCTTTACTTGGTCTTTCAAAGGAATATAATTTCAGAAAGGAAGACCTTCCAAGCAAGAGTCACCTCAATCCTATTAAAATGACATTTGTGGAGTTCAAAGGCATATATTGGGTATACTTGCAGGTTTTTTTCTTTGTTTCAGCGTCATTTAACATTTGTGGAGTTCAAAGGCAACCTGTTAACTGTGAGACAGGGAAAAAAAACTTAAAGAAACAAAAAAAATTGTTTTTAAAATATAGACAAGGACTTTATCTTCAAAAATCATGGCATGTTGCATACACTAATGGATTTGCTAAAAAAACTCAAACCTAGAACCACCCAAAGGTTTTGAGAAAAGGTCAGTCAATTAATGTTTGGTCTTAACATGTTCTAATATCATAATTCTTTATCCAACCTAGTCTCAAATGAAATGATGTTTTATGTCAATATGATTGATTCATGAACGCTATATAGGATTCTAAGAAATACTAATGGCAATAAAAGTATCACAATAAATAGTTATAGTATCTTGAGTAAACCATAATTCTGTAAAATATTTTTCATTCAAAGAACTTGTGTAACAACTTCCAACAGCAATGTATTCAGTTTTAGTAATGGACAAAGAAATTGAATTATGTTTCTTGCTTTTCCATACTATAAAATTTCCACCAACATAAAAACAACCTCCTGTTGTGTTTTTTCTGAGTAACCTACCAAATAAAAAGCAATATCAAGTTTAGTTACAGTTATGTAGAGCAAACGTTTTATCATGTTTCCATAAAGTGTGGAATCAACACATTTACATGTGGGGTCTGAACTGATCTTCATAAAAGTTCTCATAAGCGTTCGAGCACGTCTCTTACCTTTCATACCAAACTTCTTAACTATATCTCATGTATAATTTGACTGGGAAATAAAAATTTGTTATCATATTGCTTAACTTGTATGCCGAGAAAAAAGTTTAACTTACCAATCATACTCATCTCAAATTTAGATTTTATCTCGTTAGCAAACTCATGAGAAAGTGAATCATAACTAGCTTTAAACACAATATCATCAACATAAGTATGAACAATGAGTGTTTCCTTACTTGTTTTTCTTATAAAGAATGTCTTGTCAGAATGACCTTTTAGTTATCTAATAGATATTTTGTTAACCATTCATACCAGGTTTGCGTTGTTTGTTTTAGTGAAACCTTTAGGTTGTTCTACATATACCTCTTTTTGTAGAATGTCATTCAGGAAAGCACTCTTCATATCCATTTGGTATAGTTTGAAGTTCTAGTGATAAGCAAATACAAGCAATATAGAAACAGACTCCAAGCAAGCTACCGGTGCAAATGTTTCATCAAAATTAATTCCTTCAACTTATGAGTATTCTTATGCCACAAGTCTTGATTTGTTTCTAATAATTGTTCCATGCTCATCTAATTTGTTCTTGAAAATCCTCTCATACATCATTTCTAATGAACTAATTTAGTCCCTCATGCATGGCATTGATCCAACTTTCATTTTATAGAGCTTTGTTAACCTTTTTAGGTTCAATATATGACAAGTAACACACATATGAGACTTGATTAATAATTTTTTTTTCTCAATCTTATACCTTCATCTAATTTTCCAATGATATTCTTCTTAAGGTGATTGTGTTTTATCCTTGAGGAAAGTTCTTTTTATTGGGACTTTTCAAACCTTTGCATAAAAATTCCTTACTTATAGTGTTCATCATGTTCCAATAGGGTTTTTTCTATTGCTTCAAGGTTGTTTGCATAAAAATTCCTTACTTATAGTGTTCATCATGTTCCAATAGGGTTTTTTCTATTGCTTCAAGGTTGTTCTAGGCAGATTCCTTCATATTGTCATCAATGACCACATTGATTCTTTCCATGATAGTTTGAGTTTGTAGATTGTAGACTCTATAGGCTTTGCTGTGTGATAAATATCCAAGAAAAAATCATTCATTGCTCTTGCTATCAAACTTATATAAGTCTTTTCGATCTCTCAAGATGTAGCAAGAACTTCCAAATACTCCAAAGTATTTAACTGTGGGCTTTTTGTTATTTCACAACTCATAATGGGTGAGTTTTGTACCTGGTCTAAATACAACATGATTTAAAATGTGGACAGTTGTGTTGACAACTTCCCCTCATAAGTGCATTACAATTTTCTTGCCATTTAGCATTGTTCAAGTCATTTCTTGTATAATTTTATTCTTCCTCTCAACCACATCATTTTATGGAGGAGTGATTAGAGTAAAAAATTCTTGATGCATACCCAGTTCGTCACAAAAAGATAAAAATTAGTATTTTCAAATTCTTTCCCATGTTCATTACGGATTCTAAAGATAGAAATATCTTTTTCTATTTGTAATTTTCTGAACAGTTTCCCTACAAGATCGAAAGATTCAGATTTATCTCTTAATAAAATAGCCCAAGTATATCTTAAATAATGATCTACAATGATCATGATATACTTCTTTCCACCAATACTCTCAGTTTGAGTTGGACCTATTAGATCCATGTGTAATAATTTAAGTGGTCTTGAAGTCAAAATGTTAGCAATCTTTTTATGTTTAACATTACTTTGTTTTTTTTTTTTTTTGACGTGCTCCACACATCATTGTCCTAACTGTTTGCATATTTGGTAATCCTCGTACAGCTTTTTTGGAAAAAAATTGATAAATCTCTAAAATTGATATGACCAAGGCATTGATGCCAAAGATCAAGATCATTTAGTGTTGCCTTGTGACATCCCAAGGCAGTCAAGGTAGAAATTCCATAACAATTGTCTGAAGTTTTAGTACCTTTCAAGATCCACCTGCCAACACAATTGTAGATGTTGCATTCATCCTTAGAAAATTACACATTATGATTCTCATCATAAAACTGGCTTATGGTTAGTAGGTTAGCTTTAAGGCCATTCACAAACAAAATATTATGAAAATAGGTAAAATAAGAATTTCAACATTTCCTTTACCTTTAATGGTAGTTATGCCTTCATCTTCAAAGATCATTGAACCACCATTCATGAATTCAAATTTCTTAAATTGACATTTATGTCCCGACATGTCTAAAACAACCACTATTTAAATACCATAAAATTTTATTCATAGTTTTTAGTGCAATGTGTACTACTAAATATTTGTTTTTTCTTAACTACCCATTGATTTTTCATTTTTGTTCTCTTAAAACTTTCAGTTTCATTAGATTTCTCAGAACCTCCTAACTTATCAATTTTCCTTTCTATAACATATAATTGATTGAAGACTAAGTCAACTTTGTACTCTAGATTTTGATTCATGTCTTTCAATTCCAGAATGCTGACAGGTAGGAATAAACTTACCTTTCAACTTACCTTTTCAGATGTTGTTTGATTTGTCTTCTAACATGAAAGGTTCCTTACCCTTTACAAAGGTAATCCCTTTGGAGAAGAAAGATATAGACGTATTGTTAATGGAGTTTCCACATGTCATGTATCCTAATCATATACGATCAGTACTTACCCTTTAAGCTTTCAACAGCCCATCAAGTTTCTATATTGCTAACGGTTCTTGTGATTGTTTGCATATAATTATCTCGTTTTTTAAGTGCTTTGACTTTTCTAAGAGATCTCGATATCTCTACTTCTGACAACTTTAAGGCATCTACCAGATTTTTCTTCTCATTCTTCAAATATATTAGTTTATTGAACAATTTCTTATTCAATTTCTTGATTTTCACTCTTGATTTTCACTACTTCTTCATACAAGTTATCATAAGCTTCCTATAAGCTTAGTTCATGATCGGCAATAACAAAAGTAATATATGAATCACTATAATTACTAAGAATCTAATATGTATCAGAATCACATGACATGTCAGTAAATCCATTAGTAGTGTCATAAAGAGTTAAAAAAAAACACATTCATTATTAGATGATGAATTAGAATTTTCAGAGTCAGATTCATTACTTAAAGTGACATTAAGAGCTTTTCTTTTATTTCTTTTGAAATTATGACATTCGCTTCTCAAATGACCATATCCTTAACATTCAAAACACTTAACTCTTTCTCTAGATTCAATATTAATTTTACTTTCATTTTCTAATTCATTTCTTTGGACAAAATCATTTATCTTTTTTCCTTTATCAATTTTCTTCTTTTTAAACATGAATTTTCTTAATTTCTTAGCTATAAGAGTTATATCTTCATTATTAAGATCATCATTAGAAGAGTAGTCATGTTTTTTCTTAGAAGATTTAAGTGCAATAGACTTACGTTTCCTTTGATGAGACAATGTAGATTCATATTTTTATAAGGAACCTACCAGTTCTTCAACACGTATAGTATCAAGATACTTGCTTTCTTCAATGGTTGTTACTTCTAGCCAAAATCTTTCAGGTAAGGATCTTAGAATCTTCCTTACAATCCGTGCGTCCTCCACTTTATATCCTAAATTAAACCTAAAATTCATAATATTATTAAGTTTAACATAAAACTTATCAAAAGATTCATCTTCTAGCATTCTAATTTCCTCAAACTTTAAGGTTAACATTTGTAATTTGGACTTTTTCACTAATTTAGTTCCTTAATGAGTAACTTTAAGAATATTTTAAGCTTCCTTAGTTATTTCACGCATACATATTCTTTTAAACTCATCAAGAGAAATCACCATAAATATAGCATTCAGGCCTTTGTTATTCCAATTACAATTAGCAGCAGCATCTTTGTTCCATTCTGCAAAAAGAGTTTTAGGTTTGGTCCACCCTTGCTCTACTGAGTGTCATACTTTCTTATCTAGTGATTTGAGAAAGGCTCTTATTCTGACCTTTCAGTAGGAATAGTTCTCACCATTAAATTATAGTGGTGAATTTAGTGTTGATATCTTCAATCAGGAAAAATAGATCTCACTCCTATAGAGTGAACTTGCTTTGATACCACTTAAAAGATTGTTTTCTTGTTTACCACATATTAACAGAAGATCTAATAACATTTTGCAAACATTGATTATAACTAAATAAACAAATAATGCAGAAAACTTAAATGCACAAGGTATTTGGTTACGAAGGAAAAACTTTTTGAAGAACTCTTCAAAAGATTAAAAAAAAATACCCTCCGGGGTAGCCAAACCTAGGATAGACAATTGTTTCACTAGTTTGAACAATTACAAGAGAAGTATCTATAAACACAACCATTTATATCTATACTACCTTACTTGATGAGACAGTGAACCATGTTATGTCTCCTACCGCAGTAGCTTTCCAGTACATATAAGATCTTCAAACTGTTGTCATCCTAACTGAAACCTCTAATTGCTAACAGTTAATAAAGGAACTTCTTATAGGAGTCTGCAAGGTCTCCAACTCTTCAATGATCAATTCTCCTTAAGAATTTCCTACACACTCCTCACGTGTCAAGAGTATGTGCTACGAACTCTATGTAAACTCCTTAACTGGTTGGCACACTTGCTTTAATGTAATTGATGCTTTTACATTATGAAACTCTCCTCTAAAGCACACAACACTATCATTTATTTAGACTTAGCGTGCCTTATATACATTTATTAGGTGATAAGGATAAGGATAATCATCAAGTTTTCTAGTATGTCACGTTGGTAGCAGACTACTAACATGTTTTACAAAAACACTAATAAAGTTATTTTCAGATAATTGTTTCTACTCTATTTGAACTTATCTCTTATTAATCTAAACTAAGCAAATAATTATAAATAAGATAATGCTAACTAATCTTGATAAACTTCTATCTTAACCTAATTATCTTTTTAACAATCGTAAAAGGATCTTCACTAATCTAAGCCAACAAAATGACATTTACATAATGGATACTATTTTATTGAAATATACATAGTTTGCAAATAAGGCTTTATCAAATTAGATGAAGCCGAAGAGAAATTAAGAAAATATTCCTTAAACATAACCTCTTGGATTGAGCTTCACACTTTCATGCTAAAACATTTAAGCTCTAAGCTGTTGGTAATGCTCTACCAAAGTCATTAAATGAACAAAATCTCTCTCATTGTTATACATTTTAACTTAACACTTTCATGAAACATGGACCACACTCATCCCCATCCCCATATGCATATAGAGTTAACGATAAATAGCCACTAACTAATATAACCTAATGAATTTTGCCTCATCATCTCATTGACAAAACAAAACCTTAATCCTATAATTGTTTATGGTGTTCAACTCAAGTTTTTATATATACAAGATCTTTCTTATTCTTATCTGAAATGAGATTGAGGCATCACATAACCATCTTCGTATCATTAAGCCCCTTGGTTTTTTTTAAGACTCCATCAAAGCATGCTTTGATGGAGTCTTAAAAAAAAAAAAAAGAAGGCCACATATCAAGTGAGGGTACTCCCACTCGTTCATCAAAACTAAAAATTTTGCTCAAACGTCGTTGAGCAAAATTTTTAGTTTTGATGAACGAGTGGCAGTACCCTCCTTTATATATAAGGATTGAACATAAATCTACTTGAATTGATGTGATGAATGGATGTCATTACCACAAAGTCATTGCAATATGGTCATTTTTTATTTAGATTTTTTAGGCAATAAAATAATTATTTATTGGAGCCAGCACTGAAAATGATTAATTCATAATTTCTAGTCATGGTAAAGCTAATTTAACTTGTTGTGCTTGATGGTCAATAAAATAATGTTTAAATTTTTGCAACGATATTTTTTATTTAGTTTGTCCTGTTTGGTAGAGCTTGAACCAAGGTTCACATCCAAACTATTTTTAGGTCTATTTAGCATCTTCAATAGTCATGAGATATCATTGCTCTTGCAGATTTTGAGATTTTGTTTAGCACAATTTTCATATGTAATCAACCAATCGGATAGTTAAGGAATTTTCAAAAATCAATCGACCGACTCTTCTGCTGTTTTTCTTCACAATCTATTTTTATCATTTTTTAAGTTTGTTTAATACAATTACTCTAATAAAAAAATTCCAAATTCTAGAGAATTATTTATTATTTTTATTAAATTTGCTGTGGCGATTTAATCTTAAAATCTCCTGATTTGAATTCTTGTCTAATTCAAATTTAAAATTAAATTATATTGAAGTTGTCCCATATAATCTAATTAACTTCTTTGATCCAAAAATAACCTATATAATTGTTAAAACAATATAAGGGAGGGAAAAAACGAAAGGAAAAAAAAAGGAGGGAGGAAAGGGCTTAAAAAGCTGTTTATATATATAAAAGAAAGGACAATTCTACCAGGACTTATTTGATATATATATATATATATATATATATATATATATATATATATATATAAGAAAGGACAATTCTACCAAGACTAGAATTATTTACATAAGTAGTCGTGGTAAGGAATGTGGACTTTTTACTCGGATATAGTGAATTCTTTCAAATGTATTTATTTATTTCAGTTTCTTAGTAGAAAGAGCATGATTCCAACTGGGGTTTGTACGGAACCACAAGACATCGATTCACAGGAGCACACACTGTCCTCCTCTGTTTGACCAGGTGCCTACCAAGTATCCTTTCTACACTGCAGAGACGAGTTATAGCTGTCAAATAATGTTTGATTCATGTACACTGTTTTTGATTGAATAACAAGCATTTGTATTTCATTTGTATTTCTTGAGGTATATTTCTTATACTCTTTTCATTTAATACAATTACTCTTATTAAAAAAAAAAATCAGGGATAAATTGATTTCTTAAATCCCAGTATGTGAATGAAGATGAGAAGACATTGAATTAACATTTTAGATTATGCTCAAGGAACTGCATCTCTATATGAGATGCTTAGTTCCAGTAGACATGCCTTAGACACGAGTTGGGGGTTATTGCAATCTTTAGTTCATGACTTCTGTCTGGATCCCAAAGCACTGTTTCTTTAGTTTTTGCTAACTATGTCTATAGGCCATGCTTTCTCTCCAATGATGCAATGGAGAATTTTGCACTCTGTCATAGCACAACATGTGCTTCTTCTTTTTCTTGTTGACCAAAGAAAAAAACTTAGAGACCATCTGGAAACCGTATTCCCTCATATTTAAAAATAAAATTTGTTTTGTTTGGTTAACCGATATTTTTTTATGTTTTCAAATCGTTTTGATAAGATAATCTCAAAAATAATTTTTAAAAAATAAAAAAATATCATTTGATATATTTTTAAATAAAAAAGCATTTTACACTGCAACCACTGCTACAACTTCAAATAAACCATAGGGAACCACGTGTATTCTTTTATTATATATATATATATAAAAGAAAAGTATTGTTGACCTCTAGCTAATGCAGATGATGCAGAAAAATTAGGAATGTAGCCTGAACCAAGTGAATATATAGAGAAACCTTTTTTCTCTTTATTGGAACACAGCCTCATGTACAACAGTTCTAACTATACAATAAGGTGCTCGTAAAGACAAATTTCTATAAAATTGTAGCCCATGTTGTGTCGGGTAAGTGACACATCAATTATTGGCATCAACTTGTAGGAAAATTCTCTCTGTCTGTAAAACCATAGGTTTGCTATTCAATTTTGATACAAATTAATTAGAGTTCCATGTCACAAGATACCAAAGATCCTTGGTGCAAATACGCGTAAAACCAATTGGGGACAAATTTTGGTATTGGCATGTCATGATTTGTTGAATCTATATGATGAATCAAAAGGAAAAAAAAAAAAAGGGATCCCACAAAATTAAATACTTACTTAAAATCTCATCGATGTTGCCGATTCATTAAGTGAATGATTGGAGAGGAGAAGTTTTTTTTTTTTTCCTTAAGAATGCACATATTAAGAGGGAGGAGAAGGCAGATAGATGCATTGCACTCAGCAAAAATAAGAGACAACGGAAGACAGCTTAAATGGGACATGGATGCCCAAAAGAGGATAGGCAATGTGGGTTCTTCACCATCTCAAATATGATAAAGAGCTCTCATGCAATATCAACCCTTAAAGCCATTTTTGCTATATCTTTTACACTCTCAAATATCTTTTCTTTTTTATTTTAAAGAGTATAATTTAACTTGTCAGACCTTAAATTTACTCTTCAAAAATCATTAATTCAAGTATCACAAACTTCAAAATCATTGAAAACTTACATAGTTGTTAATTTTAAGATTTCATGAGATTAATTAATATACACGTAAACTAATTCAAATACCCATATTTACCTCTATATATATATCCTTCTTTGACCCCCTTTTGACCAAGCTTTTTGCTTGTCTATTTGAGCATGCATGAACAAGGGGTGGGTAGGGAACTCAAATGGGTCCCTTGATAACCAAATGGATAGTGCCATGTACTCGCAATCTAGATCGAGGGTCACATATTAGGTGAAGTTGGAGAGAGAAGCATCAGCTAATATGGGCAAGTTCAGGGATCCAAACACAGTGGGCTCATCCTCGAGGCTTTCGAAGTGGAAGAGGTTGTTAGCAAGTCAGGGGTCAATTAATTTTGTAATATCACTGAGTCACCAGTCACTGCTTTTGCAAAATCATGTAGACATTCATGCATTTTACAAATCCTGAAGCTTATGCACTAAGCACACTCAATGTTTGATTAGAACTTAGAGCATAACTTGGAGGAACAGGAAAAAAGAAAGGAAAAAAAAGAATACACTATAGAAGCAAGCATGCTCATGTCATCAGGATAGTAGCTAGCACCTCCACTGCTGCTGCTTCCTTGGAATAGAAAATCTAAGAAAGATGGAGGCTTTTATTTATTAAATGATTTTTTGGTCCTTGTTTTTTATATTAAATAATATTTATTTCTAGAATGAGTTTTAAATATAAAATAAAGGACATATGAAGGCATTACCTTGAAAAATCGGATGGAGCATCACTCAAATTTTATACTCCTACTGTTTTTTGTTTTGAAATATTTAACTCCAAACAATTTTGAAAATGTGAAACTAAATAATGCTATGATCACTGATTAATATTTAACTCTAATAACTTCACCTTTTTATTTAAAAACAAAAAACAAAAACAAAAGATGCTAAGGACAAAGATAGTCAAGGGAATGATGAGAAGAGAGTTCTCAAATTAATTTTTGATTTCTTATTTTGCTTTTTTGAAAATCCAGACTTTAGCAAAGATTAAGTGGGTTGTAAAGCATCGAGACAAATGGCCCATGGGCATCTCTCTTGGGGTTTTATGGGCTGCGACCTTGCCATCTTTCTGATGATATGGTTTTAGTTTCCACAAAGAGAAGTAGTTATCCAATCTAATTCGGGGTTAATTCAGGTAAGAAATTAAGATTTGGATTATATGGGTTACTCGAGTCAATTTAAATAAACTTAAAAAAAAATTAAAATATATATTTTAAGTAGTAATATTTTATAGGAAAAAATTAAGAAACAATTCATGTGAATATAGGCTAGATATGTTATAAATAATGAAGTTTAAAAAATTATTTTAAAAGATTTTTTATCCCACATTGAAAAAATATAATTTTTTTCTTGTGAATATAAAGTATATAACTTCTTTATTGTGAACATAGAATATATATACTAAAATGTTTAAAATAACCAACTAAAAAATATAAAAAAAATTATGAGTCTTTGGCTAAGAAAAAAAAACACATTTGAAAAAAAAATTAGGTCTCGATCGGGTTTTGCTAAGTCGCCCGAGTCACAGGTCAACCCAGTGGTCAGCAGGGTTTTTGCGCATCCCGATCTTTTATCTTATCCAGATCAGTCCAGCCACCGGATCGACCCGCCAAGCCGGTCCAAGTTTAATAACTATGGTCAAGACTGTTTTTTTCTAGCAAATTACATCTATGGTCCCTGGAGTTTTCGGCTTTGTTCATTTTAAGTCTTAAATTATAACTTTGGGCATATCAAACCCCATGCTCAATTTATGATCACACATGATCCCTTCATTCGTTTATATATGCATGCCATATAAAAATGTCTTCAGCTTTTTCTGACAATAAATAAAAAAACATATATATATATATATATATATATATATATATATATATATATATATATATATATATATTCTTCTTTTCTTTTAATGTTTGAATTATAAAAACTATAAGAAAATAATATAAAAATAAAAAACTTGAAATTGTCTCGGAATTCCATAAAAATAAATACATTGTGCAAACAAATATTTTTTTTGAGATTCCTACTATTTTACTACTAAAGACGAAAAGAAATTGAAACCAGACATGAATGAGAGAGCTTTTTTTTTTCTCCCTCTCATTTACACTATTTGCTTTGAGAAACTCTTGCTGGTTGGCATGTGGAACTGATGGATGCCGGATTGGAGAAGATCTATACTGAGGTAAGAGATGGTGTGGGCTGTGGAAGATGACATAAATGTGAACAAGAGGCAGCATAACAATGAAAGTTTGTATAGGAGGTTGCTTGGCTTTTTGGGTTTTAAGGCTTGTACATTTTATTTGGGCCTGGTTATCCTTTTAATTTGTTCTCTCTTTATGGATTTTATTTTACCTATGTTAGGCTTTTTATCAAAATAAAATCAGAGAAAAAATGAATGAGATTCGTTATCTTTTTATGTAGATATATGTGCCAAATGCCTTAAAAAAAATAATAAGCTACACAGTAAACGGATATTTATAAATATAGTAGTGGTTGTGGTTTAAAGTATTTTTTATTTAAATAATATTTTTTATTTTAAAAACATTATTTTTGACATGAGTACATCAAAATGATTTGAAAATTTAAATAAATTAACTTTAAATAAAAAAATTAAATTTAAAAAAAATACGATTTCAATCGTGTTTCCAAACATTGTCTTAATGCATTCGTAAAATAACTGCAATCCAATCCTATTAGAAGGATTGAATAATATAAAAGTATTGGTATAACCACCTCCACCAAGATTTGACAATTTGAATATGCATCATGTTCCAAACAATCAATATCAAAATAAAATATAAATGAGAGAAAATATCATCTGCAAGGGAGGAAGGACTTGAACTCTGAGCATTTGAACCACTAAAAAAAAAACACATTTCAGAACAATATGTTTAAAACCACGATCCTAAACAATTAAGAGATCATGTAAAATTGTCCAAAGCTAGATAACAATTGCTTGCCAAATTACAAAAGAAACCAATCACCATTTTTATTGAGTTTATACTAATCCATATCTCCATACTCAAAGGTTTAATTACTGCTCACCAAACATGAATTTCTTTTTGTAACACTTGTCATAACCCAAATTTTAACCCCGCTCAAGTATTCCAAAAAAAAGAAAAGTATTTCAAAACTTATTCTAAAAAAAAAGAGAGAAAATAGAGAAAAAAAAGAATTGAAAAATATTAAGGGTGAAATTGAGAAGACATTAAAAGCAAATGGTTGAAATTGACTAAAAATTAGAAATTAGAAAGCTAGAGACCAAATTGAAAAATGAGCTAACATTGAGGGGTCAATTTAATACAATGAGGGGTGAAATTGAGAAGAAATTAAAAAAATAGTTGAAATTGGTTAAAAATTCAAAATTAAAAAGTCAAGGGCCAAATTGAAAGAGGCACTAAAATTAAAACACCTTTTTTTGACACAATAAAGGAAATAGGACTGAATTTGATTGAAAATTAAAAATTATAAAGCCAATGGCCAAAATGTAAAATACAGCAACATGCCAAGATTTGTTTCTAATTAATGAGGGATGAAATTAAAAATAAATATTAAGAAAATGATTGAAATTGGTCAAGAATAAGGAAAATGGGAAATTAAGGACTAAAATGGACAATTCACAAAAGTAGAGTGCCCATTTAAAAATATTAAACTTTCAAAACAATATCGTTTTGAATTTGAGTAAAAAAAAGTTCAAGTCAAATAATGTCTTTTACTTTGATTGAAATAGTCTTTTATTCACATAAAACAATAATTTTTAATTTCCTAACAATAAAAAAATTTCACATGCACCATAATGACATTGTTTTGGTGCATGCCCAAACAATGCTTTCTTTCTCCTTATGTCTACATGCATTTTCTTTCTTTCCTCATTTCTTCATTGTCTCACGGCACACTTTGGCCTTTTATTTCTCTCACCCACATCACATACAATTGCCAAAAAATAATCACTCTCCTCACATGCATGTGTATTACATGTATAACCCAAGAAACAACACTTTGACCCCATGAATTGTTGCAAAAACAACATTGAAAAAGGCAACTTAAGCATGCTTGGTCAAAGTACATAACCATGGCAAATGGTGGAGATTGACCCAAAAATATTAATTATCATACTCATGCCACCAAGAAGAGTTATATAACCTTTATTATAGCTATAAATAGAGAGGCAAAGCAAGAAAAAAAATACCTTGAGCTAGAGATAAAAAGTTATGAGAGAAAGAGAGAGAGAGAGAGAATAAGAAGAAGAAGAAGAAACAAACAAGTTCTAAGTTAAAAAAGAGAGTAGAAAGGCAAAGCAAGAAGAAAAAAAAAAGACCTTGAGCTAGAGATAGAAAGTTATGAGAGAGAGAGAAGAAACAAACAAGTTCTAAGTTTAAAAAAAAAAAAGAATTGTTTGAGCTAGAAAGTAGAAGAGGAGAGGGAAAAAAGAGAAAGAAAGAAAAATAAGCAAACAAAAAAGAAAGAGAGAAAGAGAATTAACCAAAAAAAAAAAAAAAAACATCATCACTTCTGCTGTCTCCACCACCTGAAGAGACCATAGTAGCCCCTCCTCTCCTAGAATTAGTCCTGAAGGTAAGTCATACCCTTTTTACATCTCTTTTTCTTTCATAGGTTTTTTTTAACATAATTGTTATTCATAAAATGTTAAAATATTACATGTTCATGCATGGTCACTATACAACCACGCTTTTTTTTTTTAATGAATTCATAATAGCATGATTGTCATTTTGTGAATTTTTTTTTCCTTTTATGTATATATGTTTATGAAAAAAATCATATTTGAAAATTGAAAACTTTTTATTCATGCATTTTTTTTAATGGCTCCTAAATAATATTATATTCATTTCATAAAACTGTGTTGTCTCCTATTTGCATATGCATAAGTGTAAAACAATTCATATTAGAAAATCAAAAACTTTTTACTCATGTATTTTTTTATTTTATTTTATTTTTACTAGCTTTGTGATAGAGTTAGTTTGATTTCATAAAATTACTTTGTCTTCCTTTTCGATATGCGAGTAAAAAAAACTCATTTTTGGACTTTTATTGATGCATTTTGTATTTTATTTTATTTTTACTAGCTTTACAATAATATTAATATCATTTCATTAAACTATGTTTTCATATTTTTCACATATGTATGTAAATATTTATTTTTCAAACAAGAATAAAAATTGTGGTGACGAGTTTTCATCAAGTTTGTGTCCTATTTTGATCAAAGCTTGGATTTTAATGGTTAGGTCAATGTGTCTCCTAGTATTCATGGACTGGCATAGGCCTAGTGTGATGTTTTTAACTTTAAAATGTATTAAAAAAATACGTTGATAATTTTTCATCAAGTTAACAACATGCTTTTTTTAAACTTGGATTTTAATGGTTAGGTCGATGAGTCTTCTAATTTTAAGGACTAACATAGGTTTAGAATGATGCTTTTAACCAAAAATAAAACAAAAACTAAAAAAAAATCGAGTTGTGAGACTCTTGACACTAATTAACACTAATTCGATGAACATCCACTGATAATAAATGACTAGTGAATTATCTTAGAAATAATTTAGACAATTAACAATATAAATTTAGGAGAATACACATAAATAAGGTAACATTTTATCTAAAATGATGTGGCAAAGGTGATGTTTATCTTTCATTACATGTAATCAACCCCTCACTTAGATCTCTAGAACTAATGCATATTTTAGTATTCTTAGTTTCCTTAAAAACTAGATGTGACTCTATTTTTCAAAATTTTCCTTTAATTTTTAAAGGTTCTAATTTATGTTTGGTAACGACATAATGGAGACTCTGCTAGGGACATTAGGGTAAGCCTATTGATCATTTATTTAATTTAATTTAATGCATTTATTTTATTTATGTTATTTATTATTGTGTTTATTTGAGATTTG
The DNA here is from genome assembly GCF_951802175.1 of Populus nigra. Classification (NCBI taxonomy): domain Eukaryota; kingdom Viridiplantae; phylum Streptophyta; class Magnoliopsida; order Malpighiales; family Salicaceae; genus Populus; species Populus nigra. Next base: position 4,680,107 of record NC_084869.1, read on the forward strand.
TTGGATTGAATATGAATGCATTTTATTGTTTATGTTTTCATATATTTCACAAAAACCAATAAAAGTCGCGGATTCGAGCATGTCTCTTTTATAATTAGATAGGAAGATTCAAGTGGCAAGTGTGACTTATATTCATTAATTCTCACTTAGACTTCAATCCAAATTAGAACTCACCCTATGGAGGAGATATTATAGAGTTACTCTTTTATCCATGTAAGGTTAAGAGGTTGGGTTACCCCACTAATAATTCGGATTGTTTAGGAACCTAAGAAAAAATTTAAGGATGGACTAATTAAATCAAACCATGTATGAGTTAGATCTTATTCATTATAATTGAATTTTGATAAGACACAAATCATATTATGACATATTTACTCGTAGTGTTTATGTTAAGTTATTTCTCCACCAATGCTTTTAGGAAGAGTGAGATGTCAAGACATGTTAAAATTACTATTGAGGATATAAGGACTAGGTAAAAAAACAATATGATGAGCGAAATTATCTACCGATAAGGTTTAAGTCTAAATTACTAGAGCGTGCAAAACTTAAAGATATAATGCCAAATGATGGTCAATTATTGGATTGTTGGGAGATCTTAACTTTACAAGATTAGACCAGTTTTTTAAAACAATATGGAGAAATAGCTCAACTACTCAAAATACAGATACAACCCTCAGGTATCCTAGCTATGATAGGGTTTTAGAACTTAGAATATAGATGTTTCACCTTTGATACAGTATATATGACTCTCGGTCTTGAGGAGTATAATTCTTTTTTGGATTACCTAAAATTAGACATAGTGCACTTCTATACACCGAGAGAACAAGCTCAATTGAATTATACCTAGTTGACCAAGGTGGATCATAGGATAATGGATGAGAAATAACTAAGCAAGGTTTCAGGCATGGTTGGTTTTGAAACACATTAGAACCCATATTTAAATAAAGATTGAAAGATGAAGAGAATGAAACTCTCTTAAGGATTTTAGCTTTAGGAGTTTATAGTTTAATCATTTTCATATCAGTAGAAGGAATAATTGACTTCGATGATTGACTTTGAGGTTATTAATGTGTTTAAAAGTTTGGTAGCTTTTAAAATTAACCTAGTAGTGGATGTAGTAGTCAAGACCTTTTCATCCCTCAATCGTTGTAACTTTAACGACCCAGAATTTCTATATAACTTTTGCATTTCTAATCATTTTATCTAAGCATAATGGAGTAATTTTTTATTATTTTTTTTGCAATTTATCTAAACAATTCATTCCATTATTGATCTTTTAGGTTACCAGATTTATAGCAGAGTTTCCCCTATAATTTATACATTTCTCCAAATCTTTTATTAACCTTTTAGGTAACATAATATTAAATAACTTTATTGTATACAAGCAGTAGCTTTTAGCCACCCACTAGTTTAATTATTTCTCCATTTGATTCTTTCTCATCACTTCTCACAATTCATCTTATATTCTTTTCATTTTTTTACTTAAAAACATACATGAAATGAACACACACACACACACATAACGAAAGAGACTCAATTATCAAATGCTGGAAGTACACTTATACCATTTAGTACATTTCCAAGTGAAGTTATTAACACAATTATAAGTATTTATAGTACATAAGTAAGCACTTAACAAAATTATAAACAGTGAAATGACACAATCAATGTTGACCCACTTCATATATATAGCATTATGAGAGTTATTAGTCATCAAGAAAACTTATGCATATGATTTTTCACGAGGGAAATGAATCATTATGTCTATTAAAGCTTTTAACACCATTTTTCAATACATTCATCTTAAGTTCAGTAATACCTCAACTTATATGACAATAATTGTATTTGTCATAACTCATTTTTGAGTTATTCTCTTAATTCATTTTTTTTTCTTTCCAAAATAAAAAAAAATAATAAGAAGAAGAAGATTAGCATTTTAACAAAAACAAGTTGGGAGAATTTCAAACGTAGAAAAAATCAAGTTGCAATTTTAGATGGAATTGAAAGTCTAATTGTACCCCATTTCACCTAAAACTAAAAAGATATTGCAGATTCAATTAATAAGTTAATGAAATTGGGAGGATTGTCTACAATTGTGATAAGTTGCAAAATGATGATAAAATTAGGTAAAATAGTTCTTAGAAGGTGTTTTCAGCAACATTATAATATATATAAAATGGCAAGGAATTGATTTTGAATGAGGATAAGTTAAATTGGTAATGTGTGAATGTTACAGAATTTACTGATGAAACTGAACAGTTTTGTCTCTTGATCTTCCAAAGGGAATTCGAGCATGAAAATAAGAGAATTTAGACTAGGTCTCTTATAGAAATTGTAGCCTTAGATGTTAGATATCCAAGAAAGTTGACATTACTTAATTTTAAGTTTGATAACTCCAGCTATAGGCTAATAACCGAAGAGGGTCGAGACAGATCCTACTAGACAGTTGGTCATCTTCTCAATAACAGGTAGTTTTGAGGGCTGTAGGAGCCGAACTGAGTTTTTCTCCTTTCAGTAATCTTATAGCCTTGTGTCTTAGATTTTAGAGGGAATAAGTCACACCTTAAACTGAATTATATGATGTTAGTTATAGATCAAACACAAAACAGTGTTTGAAAAAGGAATTACGCCTATTGTGATGTCGGTTTGCATTTTTATTTAAGAAACTAAAGAAAATGATTTAATGAGAACATGGGATGTAAATTTAAGAAAAGTGGGTAATAATGAATGAGATGATTAAAGAGAAATTTGTATAGATTTTGGATTTAGAAGGAATAAACACTCATGAGTAATGACATGGTATACTTGTTGATGTAAGGGAAGCCACAAGACCTAGATAGTAGCCTGGGACTACCATTCAAGCTTTTACAGCAGGTAAGTGCCCAACACCTATGCTTTATATTTTCTACTTTTTTAAATTGTTTGACATGTTAGTGCTTTGAGCTTGATAGTTTATGTATATGATGTTAATAAGAAAAAAATAAAAGGGGATCGATACAAATGGTAGGTTGAGATGACATTGATTAATTATCTGGGTTTGGATAGCTAATGATATCAATAAGATTCTATTGGTATCGACATCTCAGGTGACATTGATTAGCTATCCGATTTGGATAGCTAATGGTATCAATGAGGTTTTATTGGTGCCAAGGTCCTTTAAATTGATTAGTCGATCCCGGATAATTGGATGACTAATGATGCTAATAAAGATTTCTAACATCGGCATGGTTGCTCCGGTTAAAGGAAAAAAATAAGTTAATTAACTATTCCGAGTTGAGAATAGTTAATGATATCAATAAATTGCATTGGTATAACCATTTCTAGTGTGATTAACTACTCTGGGTAAGGAGACTAATGATGTCAAGGGTTCTTGACATCAATAATTTTGATGGTAAAGCATATGTGGATAAGAATTGATTAACTATTCCAGGTAGGAATAGTTAATGATATCAATTGGTTGTATTGATATTAACACTTAATGAAATTGATTAGTCTAACCTAGTATTGAGATACTAATGATATTAATGAGATTTATTATATCGACAATTACCTTATAGAGAATGGAAGAAAATGTATTAATTAGTTATTTCAAAAAAATCTGATAAACTAATGATACCAAGAGAGGAATATCTTGGTATCAAGTGAGAATTGATTTATGAGGAGATGGTGTTCAAAACGATTGAGTTGAGTTGAGTTGAGATTTCCAAGATGAAAGTATTCTTGGCAAATAGGTTAGGATATTAGACAGATATTGATAATATAGATAAAAAATATATATATTGTAAAAGTGATCTATGTCTAATTTTATGTATCAAAGAAATGCCATGAAAATTATTACATGTTGTTATTATTTGTTACTGTTTTGTTTTATTTAAATGTACATGTTAATTTTTGTTTTTAGGACCATCGAGGTCATGTTAGGAGTAATATTAGTTTAGTCACCTTTTGTATTTGGACATGTAATTATTTTGTAAATTAAAAGACTTATCTCCTAAAGCTTGAATGTAATATTAACCTGTAAATTTGGATGTATGACTTTAATATAATGTATGTAATTCTAAGTACTTGTTTAACTATGCATGTTTATAGTCAAAATCGAATCCTTCACTTGAATTACATTATATGATGTTATTATGCAAGATATAGTTTATGTGATGATATTATGTAACAATTGAATTATGCATTATTATTTTATGAACTTGAATTGTATGATGTTATTGAATAAGATGCGTTGTGTTGATAAGGATGAATTGGGTTAAGATTCAGGATGATTGGATCAAGTTGTGAAATGAAATTAAAAGTGTAATATGATTTTATCGATAACTTGCGACCTCCTAGTATAAAGGAGACTTCGCTGAAATTTTGGTAGAATTTTCAGTGGAACCTGTATAGATTTTTTTTCCTGAAATTATAACTTACGACCTCCTGGTATAAAGGAGACTTCGCTAAAATTTTGGTAGAAATTTCAGTGGAACCTGTATAAATTTTTTTTTCCTGAAATTTTCATTTACGTATTGTGTGACCTCTCTCTCTCTCTCTCTCTCTCTCTCTCTCTCTCTCTCTCTCTCTCTCTCTCTCTCTCTCTCTCTCTCTCTCTCTCTCTCTCTCTCTCTCTCTCTCTCTCTCATATATATTTTTCAAGGATCCCCCTCCCAAAAAAAAAAAAAACTAGGGACCAAAAGTGTTTATTCTCTAAACTAAAAGGACAAAAAATAACTTAGAAAAAAAATTAGCCAAAAAAAACAGAGGGACTAAATTTATTTTAATAACAAGTTGTCATTTTTCTTCTTTAATTTTGGTCTCCTAACTTTTAATCCCGTGCAAACAACAAAATCAAATAAATTCCTGTAAAATCAAGCACTTATCCAAACCCCAGACCTTTTTTAAGACCATAATAGTTCTATGCAAATCAAAATTGAAACAAATAATAAAGATTAATCTTCAATAAACACAATGTCAAAAACTTAAATTAAAAAAAAATTAAAAGAATAAAATAAAGGAGGTTAATGTGTGAATCCAAGAAAATCAAGAGGGAATTAGATCTTTTTTTAATTATAATTGTAATTGTAATTCATTATTTATCCGAAAACCAAACTCATTATTCAAACTTAAATCCATACGAATCATAAAATATCATACTCATTTAAATAATATATATTCACAGTTTTACCTCTTTGTATATATATTAAAAAAAACAAGAATAACCATTTAGTAGGTGGTCTAATGGTAAGAGTAAAACTAAGAAATTTGCTTTTCATGTGGTTTCATGTTTGAGTCCTGTGGTTGGTAATATGATGATCATTGAAAGCTTACATGGTCGTTAACTTCAAGACCTGTGTGATTAATCGAGGTATATACAAGTTAGCCCAGACACCCATGTTAATAAAATAAAAAGAGAATTCTTTATTATATACACTAGCAAATCATATATGTGAACTCTTGAGATTTGATTGGAGATCAATTGTAAAAGTTCCCTGCACCTTAAACATAAGCAATAGCAACACTGCACCAGAGACTGAATACATGAAATATATACTATTGTGTTAAGTATCTTATTTAAGAAACGTATCTTAATTCTTAAGTATCCAATCTATCTTACGAAGCATGGTTTGGTGAAGTGAACTCAACAACTGAGTGTCTTGATCGCGGCTCCTCTCATCACAGATCCCACTCTCATTTAAATAGCATTTTGTCCTTTTTGGCTTTTTTTTTTTTTGATATTAAGATAGAATCATCTCTAGCAATAAACCTCTTTGTGTAGAACTAGGAGGTGCTTATCTTCTTTGCTTTTCTTTTTTGTTGAATTTAATTCTGGGAAAAGTTTGCATTTTTTGGCTCAATGGGTTCGTAGAATGGTTCTTTGAGCTTAATCTGAGGTGGGGTTCGGGAACTCTTGCCGATATTCAGAGAATTTTATTTTTCAAGGTACACTTTTTCCTGTTGTATTGTTGTACTTCATTTTATTGAGATAAAGATTGTGGTAGTTCCTTCTTAGTACAGGTGTTGTGAGAATTGATAGAATCTCTTGTTAAGATGAGATTTTGAGTTTAGTTCTTAGTATATTCTGTTGTCTGCTGATTATTTGAAGAAGGATTTTTGGTTTCGGTTGTTGGTGAATTTAGTATCTGGGTTTTGGAGATAATAGTCTGTGTTGGGTTTTTAACAAGGTTTTCAGACTAGAATTGCGCAGCTGGTGAATTTGTGTTTTGGAAACTGGATTTGGATAGAGTTGAATAAGTATGACGTAGTTTTGCCGAGGCTTTTTGTCTTCAATAGGTATATGTGCTGAATTGGATGAATTGATTTTGATGGGCAACTGGACACTGGCTAAGTTTTCACTTTGATCATATAGTGAGGTGAAAATTGGAGATGGCTACACCTACTGTAAGCAAAACGAGAAGTATGCTTGAGGGTTTAGTAAGAGAAGGATCATTTAAATGGCTACTTGGCAAGAGAAGTTCTTTTAATGAAGAACTCGAGGAGATGGAAAGATCTCCATCAGCTGGCAGGAATTGGATAGCTGAGCTCTCCCCACTTGCTAATCTGGTTGTTCGTCGATGCTCAAAGTACGTTGCGCTGCTCTTTTTGTGTTCCATGCTTCTTTTTTCCACTTGCTGTAATTTCTGTGCAAATTATGATTCAGTTGATATTAGAACTTTCTGTATGGACTATCTTGTAGGCTAGTGTTCCCTTGTCACTTAGTCGATCACTAACTCAGAGTATATGCAATTACTTTCTACTCCAATTTTCATCTCCTTATGGACAAGGGCAATAATATGATGCAGAATCCTTGGCGTTTCTGCAAGTGAACTTCAAGAAAGCTTCAATGCAGAGGCTTCTGATTCATTAAAACATCATTCCTGTTATGCGAGGAACTTCTTGGAATACTGTTGCTTCAGAGCACTGGCTTTATCTACTCAAGTAACCGGTCATCTAGCTGATAAAAAGTTCCGGCGGTTAACATATGACATGATGCTAGCTTGGGAGACTCCAGCAGTTGCTAGCCAACCATTGCTCAATGTATGATTTTATACTTAATTACACTGACCTTATTCATTTTAAGCATGTATCTTGTTGTCCACAAGAACAGCAAACTTTTTTTTTTTAATAATGAAGCTGTTTCTTGCAAGTGTGCCATGAAGATTCACACTTGCAACCTTCATGCACAGATTTTGTAGAAGGATTAGAGGAATCTAATGCTGAAGTTCAAACATACACTTGAATATAGCCATGACAATAAAATCGTAGAGTGGTGGCCCATAATCTTAGTCTTTGTGTGTGTGGGTGTGACACTGTTATTGAAGGCAGACAATATGCTACATAAACTACTAAATCATCTTAAATTAGAAGTTCTTCTAGAGTCCCACATTATTGAGCCCATTGATTAGTATTGGCAAGTCTTCTTACTTATTGATTTCTTTCAGAACTGTCATATGTAGTATTCCAAACTATTTGGAAGGTTACTTTCATAATTATGTAAATAATCGTGTTTTCTTTCTCACTCTCCCCTCTCTCTCAGCTCATGCATATGCATGTAGGTCTGTGTTTGTCTATGGGTGTTTGGCTAATATATGCATTTGTTACTGTCCTTAATTTTCTGGCTAATACAGAACAATTTTATGTAGAAAAGTTATGAAATTACGGTGCCCTTAGTAATTATATGCGCCTTACTGTTGATATGGGCATCTATGGATGTCTTTTCCTTTTAGGTAGATGAGGACTTCACTGTTGGTCTAGAGGCCTTCTCTCGAATAGCTCCAGCAGTCCCAATCATTGCCAATGTGATTATCAGTGAAAATCTTTTTGAAGTGCTTACTGTGGGAACTGATGGTCGGCTTCAACTCTCCATCTATGAAAAGTACCTTAGTGGACTAGAAAGGTAACAACTCTTCTGTTACTTACCTGATGGGATGTGCAGTACACCGCTTCCAACAAGATCCTTTGATTGCTTTTAGTTTGTCATGCAGTATGATTCACTTTCATTTTAGGGCCTAGTTGCCCAACCAGCAAACGCTGCAACACTTTTTTCTTTCTATTTTTATTAAGATCTGTACTGTTTAGGCTTGCCTAGATATGCTCTTTTTTTTCTGCTTTCATACTATTTTATGTATGTTTTCTCCCCTGGAACTTAGTTTTTTCATGTGCTTATTATTTGTTATATTCTTAAGTCATTTTGCTAAGCCAAACCTTTGAGTGCTGCTCCATATTTCCGCATTTTCCTATTGTACATTTCTACTTAAGTGCTCCACTTCTTCTATAAACCCGCGCGCGCGCGCGCGCACTCACAGGAAGAGACAATTCATCAAAATACATCACAAAGCGACAATGTCGACTATCAAGAAAGCACACAATCTAACTCACAATCCTATCTATAAAAATTAGGGAAGGTCACACATATCCATTTCCACAAGGTGAAACACAAAGCTAGATTGGCTAGCAAATATTCTTATTGGGTGCATTTAGATCAAGCTTTTATTAGAGTGTCAGACTTGCTTCGAGTCACTGGTTTTTCTTTCTTTTCCTTTGTTTCTTTTTTTCCCTCCTAACCCTATCAATCTCTAGGCTATATCAGCTTGGAACATGATAGTTGTCACCATGAAAGCTTACTGAAACTTGTGACCTAGGATGATGCTTTATTGAGAAATTGCTGTACAGTTTGGGTTTTGCTTTCATTTTGACAACCCGCATTATGTTCTCTTTAAAACATACCTGATTGTAAATGATATAATATGTTGTATGAAGATTAGGCAACTTACTGTGGCAGTTTATATTCAGCAGAACTATAGGTTTTTACATCTATATGTTATGCTGTGTAGGCAGATACATCCAGTGTTTATATTTTGGGTTCATCTTCTGTACAGGGCAATAAAAAAGATGAAGACCCAATCAGATTCATCACTCCTTTCTACAGTGCGATTGTCAAGAAGGGAGAAGATTCTGGAAGTAGATGGAACAGTGACGACCCAACCAGTTCTTGAACATGTTGGAATATCGACATGGCCAGGTAGATTCATTGGATAAGTATTTTGGTAAATTCATCTTATTTGTTCCCTTCTCTCGGGAAAAGGAAAAGGAAGTGCATACATACATTCTAAAGAGGTTTCGATATATACAGATGGTGAAATTTCCCTTCACTTCTGATCACTATATGCTGTGCAATATTTTTCTAATTTCTGCTATTAACTATCATGTGCATCAGGTCGGGTAACTCTCACAGATCACGCGCTGTACTATGAAGCTCTCCGTGTTGTATCCTATGACAAGCCGAAAACATATGATTTGGCAGATGACCTAAAACAGATTGTTAATCCTGAGTTGACTGGACCATGGGGTACTCGGCTTTTTGACAAGGCAGTCTTGTATAAATCTATTTCCTTGTAAGGCATGATTTGTATTTGTTTTCCTTTCCATTGATCAAATATATGTTTCAGAGTTATATATGCTAGAATCTGGGCACTGTCACATTAGCTGCTTTGAGAACTTTATCAGCATTAACCTCTTAGCATTTCTCTTGCAGATCAGAGCCAGCCGTGATAGAGTTTCCAGAGCTTAAAGGCCATACTCGTCGTGATTACTGGTTGGCAGTTATCCGGGAAATTTTATTTGTTCACAGATTTATAAAAAAGTTCAAGATCTCTGGAGTTGAAAGGGATGAAGCACTTTCATTAGCTGTACTTGGAATTCTGCGACTTCAAGCAATTCAAGAAATTATTTCTGTAAATTCTGTTCACTGTGAAACGCTTCTCATGTTTAATCTTTGTGATCAACTTCCTGGTGGCGATTTGATACTGGAAACCCTGGCAAACATATCATCCTTAAGAAAATTAGATCGAACTAACAGTGACAAGACTGGAGGGGGGATGCATTCAATCTCTGCAAGGGCCATGGTTTCCAATTTAGGGTTCATGCTAGGAACAAGTTCAACTGATCTGAATGAGGCTGGGCTTGTTGTTGGTGAGACATCTGTGGGAGAGATGAGTTCATTGGAGAAGGTGGTTAAGGAATCGCAAAGCAGCTTCAAAAAAGCAGTGCTGGCACAAGAAACAGTTGATGGAGTAAAAGTAGATGGCATTGACACCAATTTGGCAGTGATGAAGGTGATACTAATATGTCACTATGAGTTTCAGTTTTACCAAGCACACTTTGTCCTCTAGTTTCTATCTGCCTTTTTTCTTTTCCATCAATAAAACATTAGAATGACTGGAAATGGAGAGTATCTGTTTGCTGACAAGGCTAAGAATTTTAAATGATCACTGTCTGTCTTAGTCGAATTAGCAATGTCATTTTTGTGTCTGGATTATTTATGCTGTTCACATTATTTGAAATAGAGTTCCTTATAAGATAGTGAGTTTTATAGTGTGACAACTGGCCATTTTCTTAATCTCTTTCAGGTTGTACCTTCAATAATCCTTCTTGTATTCCTTGTAAACAAACATCTGGTGTTTGCAGGAGTTACTTCTCCCTGTTATGGAAGTTGGGAGGTGGCTTATTTCCTTGATACACTGGGATGACCCCATTAAGTCTTTGGTGTTCTGTTTGGTTCTTACTTATGTCATTTGGAGGTAAGACGCTTGTTACATTATTGATTACTGTTGAACTTTAGTAAAAATGTGTCATTATTTAGATGCTATAATGACACAAATCATTAAGTTATCCTAATAATAGTGGAGTTTTGTTTGTCAACACTGTTGTGGTAGTTTATGTAAATGGCTAAAGGATTAAACATGAATGGAAACCGCAGGTTGCATGTAGCTGTTATGAAGGGTGCATTTGAGATATTAATTTCTCAGGAAAAGCTCTCTTTAGATGATCAAAGGTATCAGTGCAAGATGCTGTATGTGGTTGAATTCCTTGCAGGATTACCTAGAATCAAGTAATCTAGCCAGTCCCATGTTTGTCTCCCCTTTGTACTTCAAACCCAATTATGGTTGTTTCATTTGCTTTTTATGTTTGAGTAACCTTTTCCAACAAAAAATGGTTCTATTAGATTGGGATGATTGTATGCATGGTATAACCCTTCTTTTATATTGTTTTGAATCCTCTCAGTTAGCTGTAAAAGAGGATACTTGGATGACTTATTACCTATTTTAGGATACTGAAGTCAGTCAATCAGTCTGGTCCCCCAAACAAGTTTAGTTTACCTGAACTTTGTGCATATGACTGTATATCTTGTAGTATCAATGTACTATATATGGCGAGTATGTGCTAGTCTGTATAACCTTATAAGAGAGCACATTCTCTCTTCAATCTCAAACAAAAAAAAACCCTCTCATCTTTAGGTAGATTTCTGTACTGTATTAGAAAGATAGTTTTTTTGTTTAACAAGGACTTACTGGAACTGCATTTTAGGGGATGGCTGGGCTATACGTTTGGATTGATGATCATCTTTCTTGCTATCTTTATGGTGCTCACACGATTTTGTAACCAAGGAAGGCCTGTTGATGAGATCAAGGTAACAGCACCTCCACCAATGAACACTGTGGAGCAGCTTTTAGCTGTCCAGGATGCTATTTCTCAAGCTGAACAGTTCATTCAAGATGGAAACATCGTCCTCCTCAAGTTTCGTGGCCTGCTGTTGTCCATTTTCCCACAGGTTTGTCATTCTCCTAGCAGGATAGCATGTCTTCGCTTTTCTAATTTTTATCCTCTTTGTATATCATAAATCACACACAAGTGAATCAGGAGTACAAATTACCCTTCATTTCTTCATGTTCTATCCAAATTAGACTTAAAATCACTGAAGTGCATGCTGCTTTTGGGTGTTCACGTAATTAACAGGCAAGCGAGAAGTTTGCGTTCACTCTCCTGGGCGTTGCTTTGATCCTGGCTTTCATGCCTAGCAAGTACATTATTCTGTTGACCTTCTTAGAGACATTTACAAGATATTCTCCTCCAAGGACAGCAAGCACAGAAAGATGGGCAAGGAGACTAAGAGAGTGGTGGTTCAGCATACCGGCGGCTCCTGTAGTTCTTGAAAGAGAAAAGGAGGACAAGAAGAAGAAGTAAATGTGTCGTCTTTATACATGTACCAGTATATATATGTACATATACAGTTATGTTTCTACAGAACCATCTGTACGAGTGTAAATCTCAACCAAGGAAGAGCAATCGTAATCAGGAAAAAAAAAGAAATTTCTCTTCCGTGAAATTTCTCTTCTGGCCGAGTCCCGGGTCAACCTGCCGAGCCGGTCCGGGTTTTAAAACACTGAACTATACCTGGAATTGGGTTATTAGCAAAATATTTAATAAAGGGAATTCTTGATACTTTAAAAGTATTAACAAACAATTTCCCTCCATTAGGGTTCCAAGAGAATAGCCTAATGAGGCTCTTTGGGAATGCAGTAACTGTGTAAGTGTTCTCAATGATCCATTTGGTTGTAAAGTAAGATTTCAAAATTGGGTTGGGTTGGTGTAAAGGGACACTTTAAGCTTAGCTTAGCAAACTAGAACTCTGAAAGAAAATATCAGTGTTTGTTTTTTATTAAAAAATTATTTTAAAATTTTTAAAATTTATTTGTTTTAAGATTTTAGATTGTTTTGATATGTAAACATTAAAAATGAATTTAAAAAAAATATATTTTGAAAAGTAATCTCCAAACTTAAAATCTGAATTTGAAACAGGAACAGAACAGAACATCTAGCTTCAAAATCTGAATTTGAAACAGGAACAAAACAGCTGTTCTGCAACTGTAATTTGAAATGGCATGCTCTAAAATTTATGGAATCCCAGTTGCTTATCCTAATTGAGCTGTCATCATCAACATATCATTATCTTAGCGGTCCTTAACCTGTTTTTTGTTTTTTTCCAAATATGGAGATATCATTTTCTTCACGCTTTTGCATGGATATATGAACACAAATAAATAGAGTTTGATTACCTTGTAAACAGCTCTTTTCCTTATTGATGCAAGTAAAGTAACCGATTAAATATCATCAACAATAACAAATCTCATCTAATTAAGGAACAAAGCAAGGAAACACCATTCTTCACCAAAATCAGAAGAAACGAAAAAAAATAAAAAATTAATACCCGCAGAACTCGTTCTTCACCTCCAAGGTGGACTTTGTGGAGATGGAATTCCTCCTATTTGGAGAAGGGAAATACAAAGGATCGGTGTAGTTATAAAATGTCTGGTTTGCGCATAGAAATCCAGCTGAATTGGGTGCAAAAACTGGAATGTAATTAAGATTTGGTGGCTGGAAAAGAGGTTGCATAAAACAAGAATATTGAACTTGTCCACCCCCTAAGCCTCCTTCATTACCATCATTGATCTTCACCTTCCTCTTGTTTTCCTCCCTACGACCACCATTTTCTCGCTTTACTTGAGGGGTGGGATCCTCCTCGGATCGCGACAAACCCGTTAGTTTCTGCACCAGTGCCATAAAATCTTTAGGATTTGTGTGGATGATTTTGGGCGAGTGAGTATAAATGATCACTGGATGGCGTTGTGGGGGTTTGACAGGACCTACAATGCCGAGCGAAGAAGATGCGGAGGATGAAGATGACGACGACGAAGAAGACGGCGGCGAAGATTTCTTGATCATGTGAGAGTCCTTGTTGACTTTCAAGGGTGGTGGAGGGTACATATTGCTGGTCTTCGCTTGATGATTTGTTGGGCTCATTTTGGTTTTTTTTTGAAGATTTCACTTCCGGCCAGCTTCCTCTGGTTAATTAATTAAATAAATAGCTTGAAAGGATGACCAAAAAAACATAAATAATAATAAATTTTGACCCGAATTTGTGGTCAAAAGAGACAGACTACCCAAGCCTTTAATTTATACAGCAAAATTAGAAATTATTTAGGCAATGCCGAGTAGGCATCTCGAAGGAGTTGCCAGGTAAGGTGGCTGTTAAAATGCGAGTGCTGAGCTGTCAAAACGCCAGAGGCTGTAGGAAAATAGTTTGAGGATGATTGACACGTGTTCTACTACCGGATATCTCGGTCTGGCAGTTGGCGGGAAACTGAGATCAGTTTGTTAAGACCTGCTACTGCATTCAACAGATAAGGGTATTCTTCTTTTTTTATTCTTTTTTCATATGTATCATAAATTAATAATTATCGTAGATTAAGAATTTAGTTTAGCAGTTAAGAACATGGTTCTCAGAACTCTGTTTAAGAAGCTTGTGTTTTGGATTAGATGAAATGACCGGGATTAACTTAAATTAATTTGAAAAAATTAAAAATAAATATTTAAAATTTTAATATTTTATATAAAATATAAAAAATAATTTATAAAAATATAAACTATCTATGTTATAAATAATAAAGTTAAAAACTTAGTTTACCAGCTAACAACATATTTTTCAGACCCCATTTGGGGATTGACCTGTTTAAGAAGTTGGGTTCGGGTTAGATGTGTTAACTTGAATTAACTTGAATTAACTCGAAAAAATTAAAAAAAATACTAAAAGTTTTAATATTTGATATAAAAAAATAAGAAACAATCCATTTGAAAATAAACTATACATGTTATAAATAATGAAGTTTAAAAAATTATTTCAAAAGGTATTTTATTGTATATTGAAAAGATATTATGTTAGTATATTATCCTTTTAAGTTAAACATTTTAAATTGAAGTATTGAAATCAAAAAGATTTTTTATTCCATATTGAAAAAATATAATTTTTTTTTCTTGTAAATATAGAGTATATATACTAAAAGACTTCAAATTTCATATTAAAAAAATAATTTTTTTCTTATGAATAAAAAATATATAAATTAAAGGGCTTCAAATCCCACATTAAAAAAATAAAACATTCTTCTAATATTTATTTAGAAAACTTTGAAAAGGGTTAATAACCAACTAAAATATATATATATATATATATATATATATATATATATATATATATATATATATATATATATATATAAGGTTTCTAACTAGGAGAAAAAACATATTTGTAAAAAAAAAAGTTTCAACTAGGTTTTGCCGGGTTTTTACCCATCCCGATCTTTTATCTCACCCGGGCAGGTACAACCACTAGGTCCTGGACAACTCATTGGACCAATCTAAGTTTAATAACTATGGTTAACACGCGGAAAGGTAAGCCTACTTAAATCTATAATGCAAATATTTACGTGTTAAATAAATAATTTAATGAGATGTTATAAAAATCTCTAGAAATTTTGTATCGGTTATTTATAGTAAATAGAGCTTAAAGAATTCAATTCGATGGGTTATATGTTAGAAATAAAAAACTAATACCCCTTGGTGTTTCATTGTACACTTAGAGAAGAATCACCGTGGATTCATACATTGATTTTTCTTCTCTTTTTGGTTCCTGGAAATTTTTACGTTTTTGTTCTCTCAGTTTCTTCATCTTCTAATTTTATCCTTAAAAATTTATTTTATTTGTGATTGATCTTAATAATCTATTCCAATGCATGTTTATGGAGATTTCTAGGTGTCGAGGAAATGTTACATTTGCTAGGTTAGTTCTCGGTTT
This sequence comes from Populus nigra, assembly GCF_951802175.1. NCBI lineage: Eukaryota > Viridiplantae > Streptophyta > Magnoliopsida > Malpighiales > Salicaceae > Populus > Populus nigra. The sequence goes on from NC_084869.1 coordinate 4,695,558, forward strand.
TGCGAAATAAGATTTAAATGAATTGATATACAATAATTAGAGTTTTAGGGACGTGATTTAAAGTTTAAAGAAATTTTTAGTACCTTCTTTTACCAAAATCAGGGATTGAATTGCATGTTCAGGGTAATTCTTTTTTTTTTCGGTTCATCAGATTCTTTTTTATAATTTGATCCTTTCAAATTGACTTTATTTGTGATTTGAATTGGTAGTTTATTTTTGTTGCTTTAATACGGGGATCTTGCAATATTGAGTGAAGTTTTTGGTGCTCAGTTGACACTCGGTTTTACAAAATAAAATAAAATTAGCTAATTTAAAACAATTAAGTGTTAAGAAACCAAAATTGAAAGTTTGATAAATATGGGGGCTAGGATAAATGTTCGAGGAAGTTGGTTGGCGAGTGCAATGCACACGTCAGCGAGTGGAAGGTACCTGCCATCTTCTGGAGGCAAGAATGGAGTCTCATGACATCCAAACATCAGCTTGCATGACGATATTGGAAGTACAAAGGTGTCTCCTTTTGCGTGGGGCAACACTTGTTGTCAATTATGTGCTGGTGTTGTGTCGCCAATTGCCTCTCTTTCCTCTTATATCTCTCCTCCCCTTGAAATTCACAATGGTCATTCAAGATTTTAGAGTTGTCCTCTCATATACTAATACTTTAATTTTGATCTTTATTTTTTTTATTAATTTTAATTTTTTTCTTGGTTTTTTTTATTTGTTTTCAATTTCATCATTGAATTTATAATTGTAATTTATTATTTTTTTTCAAATTTGATCCTCATTTTTTTATTGTTATTTTTTGTTTTAGATCCTTTTGTGAATTTGATTTTTTTTTAATTTTCCACTTCAATTCAAAATTGTAATTTTTCCTTTCATTTATTTTTTTAATTGAAATTTGATCATCATTTTTTTAATTGCTATTTTTCTATTTTAGATTCTTTTCTATAATTGATTTTTTTTTCAATTTTATTCTTCAACATTTTATTGCTCAGGAATTGGTTTTTGTTTGGTTAGAAATTGGGTTTTGTGGTTTTTAGATGGGGTGCTTCCAATATAATGATTCGGGTCACGGGTTTAAAAAGTTAACAAAGATTGACATCATTTGTTTGCGCTTATTTTTTAAAAAATTTATCATTCGACCTTTTTTTTTGAAAAATAAGCTTCATAATTTTCTTTTTATTAGGTTATCCTGATCTCAAGATCTAGGCAATAAGTTTGGTCAATTAACCCAAGTTTTTTTTGTCGCTTTTTTTATATATTTTTTCAGTTTTGCCCTTTAAAATTAAATTCTTTTTAAAATTAAGCTTTGTCATATTTATTTTTATTTTCCTTCTACTAGGTTATTCCATTTCGCATGATTCAGCTCGTAAGGTGGCTTGACCTGAGTTTGCAAGTGTTTCATTTTTGTAGGGGTTCTTTTTATTGAGTGATTTGTTTATGACATCCTTTTACATTTGGATTGTTGAGAATTGGCCGTCGTTAATTTTTTTAATTTGTTTTAATGAGTTTGGCTAAGCCTCATGACTAGGGTTATAAGTTTGTCATGCTAACTTGGGTTGACTCGAGGTGCTTTATTTTATTATTTTTTTAATTTTTTTATTTCATCATTTAATATTAAGTTATCTTGGAATTCAGCTTTTAATTTTTCTTTATTGGTGAATGTTCTTTTTCTGCAATCTATAACGCCCCATACTTTTAATGCATCTATTATCGTTTCAAATGTCGTTTAAGTGAATTTTAGAGGTAATTATTTTTTATATATAAACCATGAGAACTACCTTAAAACTGATCATTTAACAATTTTGTTAATAAATACAATGATACATAGTCTTTATTTACACTTTCGTGTGGATACAATATTTTCCAATTTATATACATGATATTTATTTACAAAACATATGTTGGACAATACTGGAACCTTTTCAATATGAAAAACTAAGTAGCTTGATAACATCATACTAGAAAATACTTGTAAAACATATAAAATCATGAAACTCATAATAAATATTTGTGTCATTGGGATTATTAACGATTATCAAGTATACAAGCAAAACCAATTTCACTAACTTTTGTAAGTTCATCAATCCATGTTAGATTTCAATTTAATACATTTTAATTATTTTTTGATGAACTCTCTATTCACCCTTATACACATTACACTATCACAGTCACATTATAGCAACTATTGTTCACAACACCTTTGATTCATAGTACAATCTATTTCCTTAGACACCTATAATTTGTACGATTATATACATCTCACATATTTTATTTAACAATCACCACTCGTTCGCACCATTGTTTCATTTCACAGTACATTTTGTGTCAAAAAAATATTCTTATGCCTTTTTAGTTCCCAACATTCATTTTATTCTAACAATACACTCATGTTATTCTTACGCATTATGTATTATTCTGGTTTTCCCACCTATGAATCAGTTCAAATAAGCATTTATTTTCTCTTAGTACATAATTTTATGTTTAGCATTTTCAAATTTTTTTCATTTTATTCATGCAACCAATTTCCCTTAACACATATTTTTTTCATTTAGGCTTTTTATGCACTTATTTTTTTAGTTCAATCTCTCGTATGTTCATCACCATAATTCAAATTTTCATTTCCTTTTATATAACTTATGTTATTACCACTCACACTATGTTTTTTTTAACTTTTTTCAAAAATATTTAAGGCCTACATTTTAACATCGACTTATTATTTTTCAAATGGAAAGTTTTCTGATTTAATGAAATTTTAGCATAATTTTTCTTATACAAATATTCTACCCAAATTTTTTCCTTTTATTTCCTATGTAAAACACATCACAAAATTCCAACATCATCATCACACATGTGGTTTCAAGTATATCGCTAGTCAATTTTAACATTTCTTTAATTGTTCATTGCTTGTCATAATCTTATGATGTTTTTCATAATAATTATATTATGAATCCACCATGCTCTTTCTAGTTTCACATATGACAAATTACATATTATAAGTTACTTAAGGAATACTAAAATGGTTATAAGGGTTGGTACATTAAACTTATACACATACACAAAAGGAGTTTTTAAGACGTCTTATAGCCAAGGTTTATGTCAACTCAAAACTAGCGAAAACAGTATAATGACAGTGTCATCTAAGAGATCAAGATAAACCTGCAATACGCATAACATTCATGGAATTACCTAGCATTCACATACACTTCCCATGAATAATGAATTAACACATGTCTTTTCTTATCTATATTAATAACCTCTTACTTAGATGATCTCATATAAAAACATAATATCATTATATTTACTTTCACAATCACAAGGTAAATTACACATCAACCATTACATTTATCCTTAAACAATGACTAACTTAGATAATATCCTTATATACATTATTATAATTACAAGGTAAATTACATCTTAATCATTATATTTATCCTTAACCAACAACTGACTTAGATAGTATCGTTATATTTACTTCCATAATTGCAAGGTAAATTACACCTCAACCTTTACATTTATCCTTAACCAATGACTAGCATACATATTAATGTTGTTATTTTTGTTTCAGTCCAAATGATTATCTAAGAACATATCGTTCACCTTAGTTACTGTGTACCTGGTTAATTAAGTATCATATCAACAACCTTAGTCACCTTCCATCCAATTGACTAACTAGCAATTCGATAACCTTAGTCCCGTCAACACGATCAACTAAGTATCAATTCCATAACCTTATCCACATTAACATGATCAGCTAAGTATCAATTAACTTATCAGTCTTTAGTATTACAGCTGATTGAATTTATTTACCTTCAGGATCCATCGTTGTGCTCAATTAAAATTGATATATTAATCATTGTTGTTACGGTCGTTCACAATTACACACACACACACACACACATACAAAGAGGGAAAGAGACTAGTTTCTAGCCCAGTAAACATATTCAAATAACAATATTTTTCCTACTCATAGGCAACATTCACATACTAATAATATTTCTTCTATCTATAGATAATATTCACATAATAATATTTTTTTCCTACCCATAGGCAACATTCACATAATAATAATATTTCTCCTTCCCGTAGGCAATATTCACATACAATATTTCTCTTGCTTATAGGCAATATTCTCTCATGATACATAGTTGAACAAAATACATATAATTTATATTGCATTCTAGCATTACAAAAAAATTTTAGAGAAATTAAAGAAGCAAGGGGGTGACCCTTACCTTAAACTTCTGTTAATCACATTTTTAATAAGTCAAGTCTGGTTCTAGATGCTCTCCTACAACTACCAGAAAATAAAAAATGATGTTTGCTTAATTAGATTCACATCATTTAACAACAAATTTCAATCCAACACATAATTATACCAATCACCACTTGCATCGATAAAATCTTAAAATTTCCAAATAAATATCCACAATTTCAACCCAATGCTCAAGCATATATATTTATTTACATCATCTCATGTCTTTACTATAACACTTAATGTTTGAACATTTTGTTATTTATTTTCATAATTCATCCTAATTTTTATAAATTATGTCAATGTCAAAATATCTTAACGTTATATCAACGAACCTAAATGTCCAAGTAACTTAATTTTTCATCAAAAAATTTCAATGTTCAAAATACTTTGTTTTTAATGTATGAATTTCAATGTCCAACATCTAATCATACACATGGTGGCATTGGATTTTAACTATCTTATACTTGGTATTTAGACATACCAAATTCTCCTATACATATCAACAACCATTTACATATTCAAATTAACTACTATAAACACCATATATGCAACCCAAACAAGTAAATCATCATCACATCATACATAAAATAATTCCAACATAACATCAATACCAAATAATCAAGTCCTTTGTCAATATACATCTCAATCACAACAAACTTAGGATTTCACATTCCTTTATTTTTCAAACTCATAGCCATAATTTTTCAATCACACAATAATTTTAGTTTCACCCTAATCTTGCTAAATTAAACTTATACTTTATCAATTTACACAATAATTACATCATCAACCCAAATTTTTCAATTCTATCATTTTTTACAAATATAAAATTCCAGTCATATTTAGCAAATCATATTTCTAATACCTAACCCACTCAATCTTAACATATCAAATTGAATTAAATATCTACCATTTTATCATTCATTCTTGTTATCCAATTAATCTTCCAAACATATTATTATTCATTTTTGTAATACAATTTAATGCTTATCACTTTTGTTTATTATTTATGCACTACATAATTCAATATTTCATATCATTTCTTCTCAATCTATCATTGAAAATTTTGTTGTTAATACTTTATGTCCTTTTTATGATATTTTGACAATTATCACCAATATTAACAAGCTTTCATTTTCTAAGCCTATTTTCTTTCACACCATTTATCAAACACTTTATGTGCATTTAAGCTAAATCATCCCTTACATAAGGATATGTATTCACAATTTTTCCAAAACATATGTACTATGTTTTACCCATCATGATAAATTTATAATTTTTTCCCCAACGATTTCACACATCAAACCTCAATTCACAAGAATAATAATCACAATTTTCCAATTAATTCACCATCTAAACATGTAATCAACACAAATTCCTGCACTATCTTCACTTACTCTAACTTTTAAAACACACCAATATAGTTTCATACATCATAGTTCAACTTTACCATGATTCTACACACAACTACACTTTCAATTCATCTTTGTAACACTTAAATACTCAATTTCCAACACCTTTTTTCACTTACCTAACATTTCATAACATATTAATATTGATTCCACACATCATAATTAAATTCTGAAATGATTATGCACATAAATATACATTCAAATCACCTTTATAACATATTTTATAATTTTTCAACCCAAATAACATCAACTATGACCGTTCATAAGAACCAAAAAATTTATGATTTTCGCCCAACATTTTCCTTTAATTTTTGTTGTTATTCTCATCATTAACGCACCACTAAACTATCAAGTCATCAAAATAACATTCCCACAGCAATTACATAAACCCTAGAATTTATAAGAATTGGGGTTTTCTTTCTCTTTTTAGAGTTTAAGTTTAAAATTTTAAAGGAAACTTTCTTATCGTCTCTTCCCTAATCCTTGCACACATATCAATCATTCTCTTAATCCTTCTTGATAAATGGAGTGTTAAGTTTAAAATGGGTCAATTTTAATTTTTTAGGTTGTTATTTTGAAAATTTATGTACTCTTGAAAGAATTAAAAAAAAATGAAGAAACTTATATAATAGTTGTTATGAAAATTTTTTAAAGAAGAAGTATTGGGCTATTTTATTTATGAAGATGCAAGAGTTTCATGAGTAAATCAACTTGGAGTCATTGACATGTGTAGTTTTGTTGATTTCTTTTTTAAAAAAAGACTTTAGTACCATCCTTATATTTTATATTTTGTTACGTAATCCATTTGAAAACTTTGTTTTTTTAAAAAAAAATATAAATAAAAAATATTTTACATGTAAAATGTTTTTCCATAAATAATTTATATAGAAAATTTTTAATAAATAATAGTGTGAAAAATATAATTTTAATAAAATGTGATAATGTGTTATGATGATAATATAGTGGTAGTGTTATCTTTTCACTTCCTTTTCTTTGTAAATCTCCATCCTTTTAAAATAACATTGATTATTAATCACCTTGGGTTGGAGCTTTTGTCCACTAACATTGATTATGATAGATGATTCTTCACAGATCGATATGCATAGTTGTTATTTAGGGGAAACACTATAAAATATTAAACAATAAAGTGTAATATTTAACTCAACAACATATCTTAGGATAAACAAAACCTCATAGGATGTTATGCATAATTTGATTCTAATAAGGAACATTCAATGCCCCTATATCTAATTTCCAAGTAGTTAACTCGGGTTGATTAAGAATTGTATTTCATAATTTATTTTGATTTGCTTATTATGAAATTATCTCGGTCTTATGATCTAGGTTGTAGGTTTAACAAGTTAATTCGAATTATTTTTTAAGTTCTTTTTTAATTTTATTTTTTTCAATTTAATCCTTCAACATTGGGTTGATTGGGAATTAAACTTTATAATTTATTTTGATTCGCTTTCTATGAGATTATCATAGTCTCATAACACAGGTCACATATTTGACATGTTAATCTAAGTTGATCAAAATCAATCTAATATGTTGTTCTCTTAATACTAAAAAAAAAATATATCATCTTGAAATTTTTTTTGTGTCAAGTTATGCCTTTACAGGTTGTTTTGGTTACTTTTGGACTCACAAATTCAACTAAGTCACATCATATCAACCCCCACACGGTAAAAGTTTTTTTCCTCTAGAAAAAAAACATTAGCAATATCTGACTATTTTTTTATGCTAAAAAAAACATTTGACCCGACCCGCAGCATAACGCGAGTCAATGATCTAGTAGCTACTAAATTCAATGGTTTGACTATATTTATCCAAAATCTTTATAAATTATTTAATTATTAGTTTATGGTTATTGATTTTTTTCCTATTTAGATATGGTTATGATTATAGTTATAGTTATACCATCATTCAAAAAAGTGGATATCCATTTTCATTCAAAGTTAAGCAAATTGGATGTTCATGAGAATAAAGTATTACTATTTTGATGAGTAAGACAAATAAATAAATAAATAAAAATAGTTCTTGCTAGTGTGAGGATGTTGAAATTTCAGGTGGAATAAGATTCAACTAGATAACAACTAGCGATATATTGCAGGTCAGACCAATTTTTTTTTAAATATAAAAAAATATTTAGGTTTTCAAGAATTCTTTGACAATATCATTAAAACTAACCCGACGGGTCAATCTTGAAACCTCATGACCCAATTCCTTACTTAGCTCATGCTTCAAATTAAATTACGTGAGAGTTATCTTAACATGATCTAGTTGACTTGGATGGTCTAAAAGCAACCTGGACAATCGATAAAAACATAGTTTGGATTTAAGAAAATTCAAGATGACTTTTTTAAAAAAAAATATTAAGATGACGACATATTAGTCAATCCAGGTCAACCTTGCTAAATCTGTAACCTAAGTTATGTATTCCACTAGGTTTAATAAAAAATTTTTTTGTGAAACTAATTTTATTTAATTATATGATAAAAAAATAAATACTTGCAAAATCGAGCACCAACTCAATACTAGGATGTTTATTTGAGACGAAAATAACCTTTATAGAAAGTAAAACAAATGAAATTATGAAACTCAATTCCCAATCAACTCAATGTTGAATGATGAAATTAAACAAAATTTGGTAAAAAAATAACACGGGTTAACCCTTCAAATCAATGATCCAAGTTATGGACTCTATCTAGTTTAATAACTTTTGTTAATTCGTCAAACCCACAACCCGAGTATGGACTCAATTGAGTTTAATAACGTTTTGTTCTTTCAAACTACATTTTATTTAATAATACTATAAATAATAGATACTCACAAACTGATGACCAACCTAATACCAGGACGTTTTGTAAACTACAAACATAATTTTCTAAACAAAAATCCATTATAATCTTAAAAGCAAATTTAAAATAAAACATTAAAACAAAGTCCAAGTATTTTATATAAGATTGAAGACAAAAAAATATTATAAATTTAAAAAATTATATAAAAAATATATTAAAAAAACATAAATCTCATGTTAATTGAATATTCATGAGTTTTTCATACTAGACACATAATAATTTGGTGAAAAAATGTTAACATTCCTATAAAAATCTATAATATTATTTGAGAAACATGAAGAAATTTAATAATAATTGAAATATAATGTTAATTTTTTTTTTATAGTGCATTCAAATTTGAATAACAAATATAAAAAAAATACAAAGGGGTTAAGACCTAACATCCAGCATAACATATAAAGTGTCAGATGCACATATGCCTAAGAGGTAAGACCCATGCATCTGACCCTTTTTATTTTTCTTTTATAAGGGTAGATATCTTTTAAAAAAAAAACAAAAGCAACAAGCAATTGTCTCATCTACTCACCTAGATTTTGACCACCACAAAAGTAGCTAGAAAACTAGGGTTGGGGTTTTCAGGCCTCAAAAAAATATTATTAATGCATTTTGAACCAAAAACACTTAATAAACATCCTTAACATCTCAAAATACCAATCTCTCAACTTAAAACATCTTTCAATTGGTCTAAAGACACCAAATGAATTCGGAAAAAAATCTTTCTCAATCTTTATCTACATTTGTAGGCTTTTTAAAGGTTTGAAAACACTTCCATAGAACTACTCTTTTCAAATGAAACTTGTTAACACTAAAATCAGCCTTTTTCATTTTCAAAATATGGATAACCAACGACTTTATCTCTCTTTCATTGTCATTTGGTGAGTTTCTCTATCCTTTCTCTAATCTAGAGACTACAAAATTAGTACAATGAATATTTGGACTAAAATAAATATTTCAAAAACTATAGGGACTATAAAAGAAGAAAATGAAAAGTTAGTTGACCAAAATATACTTTATCGTGTTAGTTTGAGATAGGCCATGGGTTTTCTCCTTGTTTTACACTTTGGTCCACTTTTGTTGAATTTTATCTTTCTTGAACAAATTTTAACAAAGTAGTCATTAAATTAGTTATAAAAGGTTGTAATTGGAAAAAAGAAAAAGAACTTTCAGAATAAAATTAGAAAAAAAAACTTACAGTTGTTGATTGTTATAGTAAAATATTTAGTCCTTTTAATATATTTTATAAATGTACAATAGTAATGAAGGAATTCAAGAAATTTAGATTCATCTGCTTATTAACAATTAGGTCTTAAGTGTTTTACGGTAACTCAAATTTAGCACTTCAACTTCTTTTTCTTCTTTGTCTTTCTTGTTGTATTAGACTTTGAAATTTAAATGGCTCAAATTGTAGCATCATTTTATTCTTAATACTTAATTTAAAGATAAAATACTTTTAAATTACCATTTGCTTTTATAGAAATAAAACTATAGCATTCTCTTTAAATGCACCAAAAATGAATTTCTCATCCATTTTTTTTATGTTAAGTTACATTTTTGTAAGATGTTAAAGAAGAAAAATCAAGAAATCAATCTTTTATGCTAGATCAACTCATATGAAGTTCTTTTAAGTTGTTTAAAAGCATATGATAGTATAAGAATTCATTTTATATATGATTTGATTTCTAATTATTCTTCAAATAAGTCTTGTTTCTTAATAAAATAATAAAGTCAAACAAGAAAATAGTATCTTTTTAAGAAATCGAGAATAACTAAAAATTCAAGTTTTATATGGATTGAGAAAATAAAGTTTATTATATAGTTTTTAGAAAACATTTTTAACCTTTTGATCTTAATTTTGGATAAAAACTAACTAATCCAACTTTAGTTATTAAGAAAAAACTTAAATTTTGATTTCAAGTTGAAAATAAGTAAAACACTATAAAAACTATACTAAATTTATGGTTAATTTTTTTTTATGGTTATGTGATATATTAATATTTTTCTTTAAATTCACATAATTATAATTATAATGATTATGAACAAGTTATGATAATATAATTAAGTTAATAAATAATTAATTAAAATATAAATAAGTAAATAAGTAAAATTATATGATTCACAATATGAGGATATACAAAACTAATTTATTGTTAAAGATGTTTTTTAACGAGAAAATAAAAATAATTTCAAAAACTCCAATATTGACATTGAAAAATAACAAAAATCATGAGAAGCATGAAATTAACATTATAGAAAAATACTAAAAGGTATGAGTTTTCTACTGTAGATGGACACTTATCACACATTCACAAAATATTGAGGACTTATTGTTCACTTTTAAATATTTCATTTTGGTGCTCAAAGTTTTATTTTGGACCATTTGATCCTAATTAAAGGCCAATTAATTTTAATTTTTTAGGCAATGGTGGAATTGCAAGAAGAGAGAGAGAGAGAAGCCAAACATGGGTGGCGTGCTAGAGATTTCATGAAAAATACACTTAGGTCTTTAATCTTTAAAAATAGCACAATTTATGCAATTTAGGTTCCTTTAAATTTCAAAGAAACTAGTTTTGGTACAACAGTTTATCTGTATTTTTTTTTAGTCTTGGTTAGAGAGATGAGAGACAGAGGGGTCACTGTTCTCGTGATGAGAGAGAAAGTCATCGTTTATGCCATTTCCAACCATTAAATGGTTTTTATTGGTGTTCACAAGTTCTATAAGATGAGAGAGGCTTGATAATAGTTGTTTAATGTCTCAATGTTGCATGAAAAAATAGATTTAAGCGGAGAAAGCCAAAACTAACCTAACTTAATTTTATATTTTTGAACCATGTTTTAGGTATCTTTAGTTAATGAATTGGTTTGTGGGAGATCTAAAAGTGTTAGTGAGATGTTTTTGAATTGAAATGACTTAAATATTTGATTTTTTAAGCAAAAGAAGCATTGCTTTCATTCTCTAGTCACCACAATGATAGCTGAAATCTAAGCTTACAGATAACACATCGTTTGTCTTAGTTCTTAGTGAATGATGTGTCGCCTAATTTCCCCCCCTAAAAAGTAGGGTTATTCGCCCCTTTGATTTTTGTATAATATTTATTTACCTTTTATTATATTCAATCAATTTAATGTGTGTATCTATTTCTATTATTGTTTGATTGAATAAGAATAATAATTTTAATAGATAATTCAGTAAATATAACTAGAAAAATATCCCTTTTAATAAGATTAAATATCTGAATCTATACCTATCTCTTGATTTTTTCAATTTTATTTTTAATTATCATTAATTACTTTCTTTTTCCTTTCATTAACTCTTTAAATTCTTCATTCATTTAATTACATATATTCATAAGTTTTTTAATTTACATTTAATTTTTTTAATATATAAAAACACATTCAAAAAACTTGGACACACAATTTTTTTTTCCGAAGAAAAAAATAATCTTATCTACAATGATGGGCAGTTGAGATAACTAATTTATTTATTTATTTATTTATTTTTGTTAATAATAGCTAGTTGATACCCCCAATGAAGTAATCAACATTGATGCACAGCTATCTAACACCTCGATTTCGGTGAACAAAAAATCAAAATTCTGCTATCAAAACTCCAGACATTGACCTCAATCCAAGTTTTTATACTGTACGGCCAGATATTAAATAGAAGATGGGTAAGCAACCAATGTACTCTACCTGGAACTTAATTCTATGAGGCCGCCTTGCTACAACGTGTTCCACTTCCAAGAAACATGTTCATCATCACACTAAATCTGGACCCTTAGATCTCATCCTTATCATGATCAAAAGTCAATAAAGTTAATGTCAACGAGGTCTTATTTTATTTTATTTTCTTTGCTAGCAACCGAATTAGTCCATGAATAATAATATTAATAAAAGTCTCTGGCAGGCTATCACCAGTAAAATTTTGACCATAAACTCTAGAAGCTTGAGTCTTGACCATAATAATAATAATAATAATAATAATAATTGCACATGAGTCTTGATCCAAATCAATTAAAAAGAATAAAATAAAAATAACTAAATATAAAACGTATTAATTTAAATAAATACTGACATATATTTCTAATAAAATAAAATTACAAGGATGCCACAATGTAACTAATTCTAACAGCATGCCAAATTTCGTTATTCTTATTTTCTGGCCGACTTCATTCTAGTCTCTCACCAACCTGGGAACGCAGGCTCCAGTCTCTTCAAGTTCCCATTTTTAACCGTTAAACTTTCCTTTTAAGACAGCGATTCTCTCACACGTTCCAGGAAAGTCTTTTCTCTGGAAATTTGTTTCATGGGGGTACTGTACATAGTGTATATATATAAGAGGAAAGTGAAGCTGTAGGTTTTCTGTTTACTTGTTGAGGGTGTTGACTTGTTAGGAAAAATGGGAAGAAGAAGAAAGGGTAAAGCTGGTTTTAAAGTTGAAGATGTTTTGGAGGTCTTTAATCATCTGTTGGAGGAAAAGCCTTCTTTTGCTTTCTTAATCCCTTTGATTTTGGTTTGTTGGGGAATTGAGAAATGGGTTTTCTCTTTCTCCAATTGGGTTCCTCTTGTCGTTGCTATCTGGGCTACTTTTCAGGCAAGTCTTTCACTTTTCCTTCTTTTAACTTAATCTTTTTGTCTTGAGTCATCTGTTTTGGATGGTGATGCAGCTGTTTTCTATTTATGATTTTGTTTAGTTCAATTTTTATTGTGCTTGTCATGTAAGGTTTTGAACTATGGGGAGCTTAATGGCTTAGTAAACAAATCTGCTGGCTGATTTTTGGTTTGAATATAGGCCGTCCGAATCATTCCTTCATGAATTTTCTCACGTACCAAATGATAGTCTATTTCTATGTGCTTAGTTCGCTCATAAAAGACTGGATTTGATGCTATGTGCATGACTGCCTGATTATCATAATATAAAGTCATTGGCTGTGTGTGATTTATCTTCAAATCTTTCAAAATGTTTTTCAGCCATGTAATCTCGTAGCATGTAGTGGCCATAGAGCGATACTCTGTTTCTGTGCTTGAACGAGATATAGTTGTTTGTTTCTTGGTCTTCCAAGAAACTGGTGCCTGACCAAGTAACATACAAAACCCTGTAATTGATCTTCTTGTATCCTTCCAACGACCCAACTAGCATCACAAAATGCTGTTAATTGAAGTGAAATTGTGGATGGCAATAAAATACCTTGCCCAGGTGTATGTTGGATATACCTGAGCCCCTTATGAGTTGCTTCCAGATTTTGTTGCTGAGGTTTGTCCATAAATCGACTCAGCACATGCACAACATATGTCAGATCCGACCCAGTTATTGTCAGTTATATTAACCTCCCAGCTAACCTTCTGTATGTTGATGCATCCTCTATAAGCTTTCCATTGGATTGTGTCAGTGACATGTTCAGCTCTATAGGAAACCGAAAAGGTTCGGCACCCAACACCCCAGTATCATCCAGAATTTCTAAGGCATATTTTCATTGCGACAAACTGATTCTATGTCAGTGATCTTGCAACCTCTATGCCAAGAAAATATTTTAGTTACCCTAAGTCTTTAAGTTTGAATTGCTTGGACAAGAAAATCTTAGTGATCTTTATGTCTTGCAAATCATTCTCAGCTAATTTCACATCATCAACATATATAAGTAATGCCAAAAAACTACCTTGATGGCTTCGGATGAATAAAGAATAGTCAGACAGAGATTGATGGAATCCTGCAGCTTTATGTGCTCCGAACAACTTGATAAACCATTGTCTAGAGACTTGTTTCAATTCATATAGCAATTTGTGAAGTTAGCAAACACGATTCTCCCCCTTTCGCCCAAGACTAGGAGGCAAGGACATGTATACTTCTTCAGTAAGATCTCCATTCAAGAATGCGTTATTAACATCTAATTGATGTAGATGCCAATCACGCAAAGCTGCCACACTAAGTAAGACGCGAACTGTTACCATCTTGGCAAATGGGGCAATAGTCTACTTGTAATCAACTCCTTCGACTTGACTATAACCCTTGGCCACCAACCGGGCCTTATACTATTCTACTGTCCTATCAGCCTTTAACTTGATTTTGCACACCCACTTTTTACTGATTGGTCGCTTATGGGGTGGTAATGGCACCAAACTTCAAGTCCATTTGGCCTGTAAAACAGTTATCTCATGTTGCATAGCTTCACGTCATTTTGGGATTTGAACAACCTGGAAGAAACTGGTGGCTTCTTTAAGGAGGGTGAATTGAGTGGTATACGCTTTGTGAACATGAAAAAGTTTATCATAAGAGAAGAATCGAGAAAGTGAGCAGTACCTGAAGTTTTGACCAGATTTGTGGACGATGTCGGTTCGGTCCTTAAAGGGAGGGTCATCTCGAGATGAAAGTCCTGCAAATATTGAGGAGTTTTGGTGGATCGGCTGCTGCGTTAAAGTGGTTGAATGGACACAATTTGCGATTGGGATGAAGTGTTAATTGTTTGGATGAGGGATGGTGATGATGGTGTAGTATCTGCTATGTACAGTAGAGAACAAATGGGAGAAGCAGGTTTTGTTGTTGATGTGGTGAGAACTTGTTGTTCATTTGGGCTGGTGGGAATTACTTGTTCATTTGAGCTGGTGAAGGAAGGAGGCCCATTTAGAGATGGAAAATAATGATTTGCTTGGGAGAGAATCCATGTCAGAATTTAGAAATGGGTCATTATTTGAAAACCAAGGTTTAGGTGTATCAAAATTATCATGTCATGCAGAAAAAGGAAATATGGTTTCAAAGAAAATGACATCTCTTGAGACCATTACCTTTTTATGAACAAGATCAAAGACCCGATATCCTTTTTTCCCATAAACATTGAGTATGGCTTTCCAGTGAAAGAAGGTGCATTTGAGATGTGCATGACAATTTTTGGTGCCGTGGTTTGTTCTGTTACATTTAGAGCATTTTAGCTCACCTTCAGACTCATGGCTCAAGTTCTTCAAGGCAAAAACAGCAGCATCTGGTTGAGTATGGCTTTTCCCTGCTGTCACCTCCAACTGTTTCTCATGCCGAAAGACCAACAAGTATGCTTTGTTCAAGTATGGCTTTTCCCTGTTGTCACCTCCAACTGTTTCTCATGACGAAAGACCAGCGAGTATGCTTTGTTCACTGTGGTTAACGGATCTTGTAGCAAGGTGTTGCTGCGAACATCTACATATGACTCATTAAGGCCCATAAAGAACTTCATGGTTTTCTGCGTTTCTAAATATGCAGTCACTTCTTTAATCAATCCACAAGTGCCGATTGGAAAGGTGCAAAATGCATCGCGCTCATCCCATAAACCTTTCAGTTTTGTTAAATAAGACCCTATAGATATGTTACCTTGCACATAATCATGAATCTCGTTCTCAACATGGAATAATTGAACCACGTTCACATGTGAAAATTGCTCTTGCAAATCGAGCCACATCTGTCTGGCATCCTTGGAGATGATGACGCTGCTAGCGATTTCCTTAGACATTGATCCTAGCAGCCAAGTTTTGACCAAATTATTACAGCGATTCCATTGTTGACATTCTTTTGGATTCTTCTCATTAGGCTCCTTGATTGAACCATCTATGAGTCTGATTTTGTTTTTGGCTGTCAAAGCCATAGTCATGGATTGTCTCCATGTGCCATAATTATCTTTGACCAAGGGTTGCGGTACAAGCATAGAACCATGTTGATCAAGCCTAATTATTTACAAATAAAGAAACAAATAACTGAGCCTGATTTCCTTTTCATGTATTTTGTGTCCTTTGCCACAAATGTTTATTCTTGAGCACCCTTTCCTTTTCTCGGTTAATACTTTGATTATGGTACAGTTAGAGTGGTGGTTCCTTCTTCATTAATTAACAAAATTTACTTATACCAGATTTTACATGAATATATACAGGTTGCCATTACACAGTTAGTTAGGTTCCAATTCTTTTAGTTGTGCTTGTGGTATAATGAGAATTTTCTTTTTTCCCACTTTAGTATTGCAGTCATCAACAGAAAGTTATTGTGGAAGACCTAAACAAAAAGTGGAAGCGAGTTGTATTGAACACCTCGGTATTTCTTCTTTTCTTTATTTTCTTTTGTGGTTTTTATTTATAAGTTCATTAATCTATTCTCTTCACATATTTGCACAGCCAATAACACCATTGGAACACTGTGAGTGGCTGAACAAGCTGTTGATGGAAATTTGGATGAACTATATGAACCCAAAGCTTGCAATAAGATTCTCATCCATTGTTGAGGTCAGGATTTTGATTGGCTTACATCATATGATTCATTACTGGATATTTTCTCTACCCTCTCCCTAGGTTTATTTGTTTGTTGGTTTGCGAACTCTGAACATTTTGCTGAAATGAATAGAAATTTTTACATCGTTGACTTATTTAGCAGTTGATAATATATTTTTGAATTTTAGAATGAGATAGGCTTGTAAGAGAACCGATCACATACCAAATTTAGTTATCTTTCAGTTTCTTCTGACAGATTGATAGAAGATATATTGAGTTTATCTCAGTTCAAGTTGCAGTCAAAATTTCATTATGAATTTCTCTCCTTTAAAAGCTAAATGAAAAGGCGCATTCCAGATGTCTGTTACTTGTGGGCTTTTGTGGTGGGGCCACAGTAGATTTCTTATATCACAGAAAATCTTATAGGAAAATGAAGCTGCAATAAAAGTGGTTGCACTCTTGGTTCCTAACCACTACAAAGGTGGTCTAGAACTCAGAATCATTCCCACTTTGTCATTCTTTTTCTTTGGAAATCGATCATAAACATAATATAATCCTTTAAAAATAGTGGTTGATTGATTTGCTATCACACTTCCATTTCTTTACTACCAGAAAGGGGCTCAAGAACTTGGCCTTGTTCCTAACTTTTGATGATTTTTGCCTTTATTTGATCTAAATGAACTGTCTTTTGCATATATTACAGTGTTCTCATGCACAACTTCTGTGTAATTTGGGTTGTTTGTGAGACCAAACTAAAAAGTTAAAACATTTGTCTTTGCAGAAACGATTAAAACAACAAAGGTTGAAGCTCATGGTATGTGATATGCTTGTTTCATCGTGTATCAATTGGCATGAATATTTAAGTTAGGATTAGCATTATGGTACACGTTTCCTGAGAAAATATTACCCTTCTTGTAGGAAAAACTCGAGTTGCAGGAATTTTCACTTGGTTCATGCCCACCATCCCTTGGTCTTCATGGGACTCACTGGTCAACTTCTGGTGATCAGGTTTGGTCCCTTTTCACTTTCTGAGTTATGTTTGTGAATTTATCCCTCAGTACAGGTTGCAAGGAACCTACATATAAATAAACTAATGCTTTCTTATAGTGCCTTACAATTAAATGTTAATCAACAAGTTCTACCACTGTTTTTCCTGTTTGTTGTCTTACATGCAAACTTAGCTTTCTGTGCCTTCAGAAATTTGTTGATCTGTTTGGTGGATCCTGTTATTCATTTAGTGCAAAAGACAGTTGTAGCATGCAAGGGCTCAAGTTGAGATAATTATATTAATGATGGTGATGATTGACTATCATATATGTTTTCGAAATTAAAATCATGTATTTTGCCATGGACTTTCCTAAACATGTGGAACAAAAAGGAAGTCCCATCAAGAAATATTTCATGTTCACAACAAAATATGACTAAGTATCACAACATTTTACAAAAGTTTAATCCTTGATAAAACTGCATGGAGAAGGTCTATGTCACTTATCTTAATTTATTTTGATATTGAGGCTTTCAAGAGTTGAAAGGATTCTTCAACAACAAAGAGAAACCAAAGGTGGGGTTTGCTAAACTGATGGCATCCTGAACCCATATTGGTATGAATTTGTAAAGAACATGCAATTGCCTCTGTTTCAGTACTCACTGATGCAAGTATAGTCATGGCAGTTTCTCTGAAGATATGACCAAAAGTTATCCCATTGAGAGCCCATGATTCAACGGGGATAACATTTTGATCTGGTTTCTGTTCCCCTTTGTCGTGGCAGTGTGAGTTAGTGATTAAGCTAGGCACTGAATGATGAGAAGTGAGAACCAGTGACTGAGCTTGATGTAACTGAGGTGGTTGATATGCCAACCACCAACCTTAAAAATCTAAAGAATGGGAGCATGTTCTATTGAAATGTGTGCTTTTTAATGAATAAAGAAAGGGAGCAGTCAAGCCACTACATGGATAATACACATTAATAAAATTTATAACAAATTGTTTCATTAATTTTTGTAGCATGATGTGTTTTTTTCCCCTTCAAACAGTAAATTTGTCTCAGATTTTCATGCAGCAGTTTTTATGCTTTCTGACAGAGAATTATGCATTTGGGATTTGATTGGGACTCCAAAGACATGAGCATTTTGTTACTGGCTAAGCTGGCAAAGCCATTAATGGGAACTGCTCGGATTGTTATAAACAGCCTCCACATCAAGGGTGAGGTATGTAAAATGTCCTGTTTTCCGCACTCTATATAATATTGTCTTGGCACTGGCTGATTGATCAAAATGTATATGGCTAATGGATTGGTTCTATATGTTCCTCATTGATATTGACACTAGAAAGTGAATGTAAGAGAACCGTCAGGTATCTTTTACACAAACTAACGTCATTTATTTGGTAGGATCAGTTGCATTTCAATATTAACATCCAAAAGTAAGTTTATGAGTTGTTAATAACAGTCACATTCTCTCAGCGCTATGATTCATCTATTGATACAGTAGGCTGACTGATGACTATCAGGTTGATGAACATATTTTTTTTTATGATTTTTTTATTGCATCATTTCTTAGGTTAGCTTATAGCTCCCTTATATGTCACTACCAGCATTCCATGATCTCATTCCTGGGGAACAATTAGTAAGTTTGTGTCTCAGTTCTTTACCACTCTCTTCCTCTCTTCTGCTTCCCTCTCCCTCTCCCTCCCTCTCTCTCCAGCCGCCTCAAAATTTGAATCTCTAAGTAGTTTTGAAAGTGCTTTAAGTAAATGTAAAAAATGCTTCTTCCCAACCATTTATAGCTTTGAGATCATCCATTCCTTGCTAATTACTTGGGTTTTGTTTGCCAAACTCTGAAAATTCATTTCTGCGGGAAATGAACATTTGGAAATGCTTTTGTCTATACTATTTTAAATGTGGGGCTCCTCGAGGAAAAAGGATCTAGGTTCGGTTCTGTACTTGGGAGATCTGCAAGCATGGAACACTTCTTTCTAATATATTATTTATTTTCGTGGTAATTCTACTTGGGACTGACTGCCAATTTATGTTTTACATTAAATTTACTTGTTTCTTGGGTGAGTAGCCCTAAATTTCGAATTTGGTTTGGCTTTCAACTCCATCAGATTTTGCCCTCTGTGGTTGATGTTTAATCGCTCATCTATTTTTTATCAGCTTCTCTTGATGCCAGTTCTGGATGGGAGAGCGGTTTTGTACTCATTTGTGTCAATTCCTGAAGTAAGAATAGGAGTTGCCTTTGGAAGTGGAGGAAGCCAGTCATTACCTGCCACCGAGCTGCCAGGCGTTTCTTCTTGGCTGGTGTGTGTTTAACTAATTATATTTACATGAATAAGTAGTAAATTTAGAATGTTTCTGTTTTTATTATTGCTATAATTATTTGTAATTCTCCTGCCTCTACGCCTCTTGAAATAGTTAGGTGGAATTTATCATGTTTCTTTTTTTTTTTAGCTAAATTATGACATGTATGTTTTTTAGTAGTTCATAATAATTTATCTTGGTGTACTTTAAATTTCTAGTTCCTCCAGTACTGTTGGTCTTATACAAGTGTCTGTTCTTTTTCTTTAAAATTTCAGGTTAAGGTTTTCACTGACACCTTAGTCAAGACAATGATTGAGCCTCGCCGTCGTTGTTTCAGCTTACCAGCAGTAGATTTAAGGAAAAAGGCTGTTGGTGGAATTGTATACGTGTCAGTCATCTCAGCTAGCAAACTTTCTAGAAATAACCAGAGAGGAAGTCCGCCAAGAAGGGTAAATGGTAGTTTCATAGAGCATTTTGATGATAAATATCTGCAAACATTTGTGGAGGTCGAGCTTGGACATTTGACAAGGAGAACAGATGTGAGACCAGGCTCAAACCCTAGATGGGATTCCACATTTAACATGTTCTTACATGAAGAAACTGGAACTCTTCGATTACATCTTTACAACTGCCCACCCAACAGTGTGAAGTATGATTATTTAGCAAGTTGTGAGATCAAGGTACATACTGATTCTTGTTTTGTGTAAAGTTTTAGAGCACTAGGACACTTCCATTGGGTTTACTTATTGTGTGAGTTAATTCTTTTGTCAGCCAAAAGCTGGGGGTAGGGCATGTAATTATTTTTGTCTATTGTTATAGGAGATTGAGAGCTTCAAATGAGGGGAGGTTTTTGATTCCTTTATTAAAACCATCACAAGCATCCTATGTATTATCTCATAATAAATTTTTCTGTGACTTTTTTTTTCTTTTTGGAATAATTTCAATGCTCTAATACTTGGGAGCTAATAAGAACCATAAATTATTATTATTTTATTAAATTAACTTTAAAATTTAATTAATTGACTTGATCTGTCATTGAGTTATTTTTACTACGCATACTATGTAAATTTCTTACTACATTATTCATGCAATGTAAATTGTAATGCACGAAGTTAAAAGACTGGGATGTTAAAACGTGTCCATGATAGCCAAGTCTCTATTTCATATCCAAAAAATCAGAGCAAGCAAACTTATGATTTCATATTTTTTAGCATTATCTATATCTAAAAAAAGTAGAAGTAAGCAGAGCTAAATTTCAGAAATAAATGTTCCTCTGAAATCATGTATTCAACAAGAATGCATTCTTTTAACTTGTATTGGGTAGAGTTTGTTCATTAGACATCCCAGGCTTTTTTTTCCTTCTGAAAAATTTATTGGTGTATCAATATTCATCATCTGTTTCGGTCTGTTCAAGCAGATGAAGTATGTTGCTGATGATTCAACAACGTTTTGGGCAATAGGACCTGACTCTGGTGTAATAGCCAAACATGCTGAGATTTGCGGAAAAGAGGTTGAAATGGTTGTTCCATTTGAGGGAGTTACTTCAGGGGAGGTAAGACATGCTGAATTTCATTGTGATTAGTTGGTTTTGAATTGCTTCATTATATCAATATATTTCTCCTGTAGTGCATAACAGAAGATTGTTATGATGGAATATTGAAGCCTGGATTAGCATTAGGTCATCTTTGTGGCATCAGCTGTAAAATTTCACCATTTTTTGCTGTAGTTACTAGTTTGAATCCCAGATAATGAAATGTGGTTGATTTTATTTCCTTTTGATGGAGTTCTAGACTAAGCCGTGATACAAATTTTCACCCACACAAGCTTATCAAGTGTTGGTTTCAAATTTTGAGTATTTGATAACATTCAGTTTTTTTTTCAAAATTCATTTTGTTTTATATGCAATTGATGTGAAGTAAATCATCTAAATTTTCTCACTAGAGGATCCAATGATGATAACTAAGCCATTTTTCTTGTTTATGTACATGTGGCAGTTGACAGTAAAGCTTGTGGTCAAAGAATGGCTGTTCTCTGATGGTTCCCATAGCTTGAACAACGTTAGCTCTCAGAAGTCAATATATGGATCATCAAATATTCTTTCAAGAACAGGAAGGAAGATTAACGTGGCTGTCATGGAGGGAAAAGGTCTTCTTTCAAAAGAAAGATCTGGAAAGTGTGACCCATATGTTAAACTGCAGTATGGAAAGGTAGTATTCTAGTTCCTTTATATATGATGTGTATGAACCTGAATTTGAAAATCAGATGATATTAAGATATTATGCATGTGAAACTACTTGACTGCTTCATGTGACTATTTATGTTTGATTCTGATCATGATGCATACCTATCTTTTCAGGTCCTACAGAAAACACGGACTGCACATAGCTCTAATCCTCTCTGGAATCAGAAGTTTGAATTTGATGAGATAGTAGATGATAGATGCCTTAAGATTAAATGCTACAGTGAAGAAATCTTTGGAGATGAGAGCATTGGTAGTGCACGAGTGAATTTGGAAGGTTTGATGGAGGGATTTATCAGGGACATATGGGTTCCCCTTGAAAAAGTGAATACTGGAGAATTAAGGCTTCAAATAGAAGCAGTACAAGTCAATGACTCTGAAGGATCACGGGTATGATTTTAATAAATTTTAAGTTTAACTATATATTCTTTCCTGTAGTTTTCTAAAATGCATTTTGAATAAAAAATTCGTTATCATGGCATTAAAAATTTAGGCAGTTACCTCACCATAAATAATGTTCGGTAGTTTCAAACAAATTTCCCGTGGACATGTGCGGTGTGTTGAAATGTAAAACATACTAGGCTGGCCTGCTTGCTGCGCTGATATAAAATCAGACTTGAAGTTTAGATTTATTCATAGCCTGCTTGTTTTATAGAGTGCAAACAAGCTGCGATATTACCAAGCCATTTTGAACAGCTTGTTGTCAGCTATCAAATGTTCAGAACTTCTGATAGCTACTGATGTTGTTTTCGTCTTCCTTGAATATGCTTAGGGTTCTATGTCAGGTTCATTCAATGGTTGGATTGAACTTGTTCTTGTTGAAGCGAAGGATCTTATTGCTGCTGATCTTAGGGGGACAAGTGATCCATATGTGAGGGTGCAATATGGAAGCTTGAAGAAGAGAACAAAGGTATGTGGTCTGGTTTATGCCTTGCTGTTGCTTCTGTTGGATGTTACAACACTTCAATCACTTACCTAACGTTCCTTGTCTTGTCCTTCAGGTTATGTACAAAACTCTGAATCCTCATTGGAATCAAACCCTCGAGTTTCCTGATGATGGCAGTCCCTTAGAGTTGCATGTGAAAGACTATAATGCCTTACTGCCCACCTATAGTATTGGTGATTGTGTTGTAGAGTATCAGGGATTGCCTCCAAACCAGATGTCCGACAAGTGGATTCCTCTCCAAGGAGTAACAAGGGGAGAGATCCATGTTCGGATAACTAGGAAAGTTCCAGAACTACAAGCAAGAAACAGTTTGGAGTCTGACACATCTTTAATCAAATCACACCAAATCTCTAACCAGGTGTGAATGTGTTACTCATTATCATTTAATTTCCTTTCTTTTCACTTGAGGTGATATATTGCTATAAGCATTGAAATGAAACTCTTAGTTGGCTTCAGATTTGGAAATTATCAGGACTTTTGTGAAGCATATGATAAACTTTTTCTCTCAAATATTTAGGGTCGGTCAACTTCGTTACACTCCATAATCTTTTATATGGTACAAGATTCTGTGTGGACCAAAAAGTAAGCATCTTTATTGCTCTCAAATAATCAACAGAAAAATTCAAGCTCAAGAGACTCAAAGCACATGCAAATCCCAATTTGATTAAAAGCTTGTAAAAATTCTTTACCCCCACCTCTGAGCTTTTTTGATCTATGCCATACCAATTTGTCATCCTCACTCTTCATTGTAAAATCACTGTTTCTGTGTTCATACACACACACATTTTTACACTTTTATCGGATTCATCATGAAATCTTATACTTATTATGTTTTTACATGAATTAACATATACTTACAAGTGTGAAGTTGCTTCTGTACCAGATGAAACAATTGATGATCAAGTTTCAATCTCTGATTGAGGAGGGCAGCCTAGAGGGGCTCTCGACAGCTTTGAGCGAGATGCAAAGCCTAGAGGACATGCAAGAAGAGTACATGGTACAGATTGAGACTGAGCAAATGCTTCTACTTAACAAGATAAAGGAGCTTGGTCAAGAAATTATGAGCTCATCGTCTTCCTTGAGCAGAAGATCTTCTGGACTTTGAACCATGCCCCCATTTTAATAAATGATTATCATTGCCTTCAATTTTCTCGCTACACATAATTACATTTAGTAACAGTATATAGGGATCTCCAACTCTATAATTGTATATGTGATGCTTATAAGCTCAGATCACTGGTAGCAGCTAAAGAAAGTGGCATTAATGTTTCATGATACTCTGCCGGCCTGCTTACTTCGTGCCTGCTTCCTGATCTTGCCTCTAGCATTATCAAATAAGAATTGTAACTAATTAACATTTTTTTTAACAGCTATATTTGTAACAATATTAACTGCTCTTCAACAAGTTTACGAGAAGAAAAACTTTTGAAGCTAAAAAAAGCTTTATTGATGAAATGTTACTTTCTATTATAATCAGCATCATATTCTTCTTTTGAATCATATGTTTCCCAATTCCCAGAAGAAAATTGTCGGGAAAACCTTACAAGAGTCCGCAACATTTGAGGGTTGTCTCGATTGGGTCTCCAACATCTTTAATTAACTTCTTAATGTCGGAAATTTTTGTTTAAAACATGGTTAATATTTTGAGGCTAAATTAAAAGTGGAGTTTATTTATATTTTAGGTTAAAATTTTGTTGGAATTTAATTTATAATGTAAGCTTTTTAACATGAAAAAATAACATGATTTCAATAAATTATTGATGAATGAAAATTAATTTTATAATAAAGAAACAAGTTTTTCTTAATGAGAATGTAAAAAGTTAAAATTAAACCTAAAAAGTACTAAATTTTAAGTTTAAATTCTCCCATATATGTGTGCATGGCTCGGTTAGGACCCGAGTTTATGTTTACTATAAAATAAATTTTTGGACTACAAAATTTTTTTTTTTAGCAGCATAATTTTAGGTTTGAATCTGATTAATGAATAATTATTTTTTTTGCTCATTGTTTTGTCCAACTTATAGATTAAGTCTTATAATTTTTTTGAGGACTTTCTAACATTTTCATTACTTATAGAAATGTTGTTGCATGCATTCCAACTATCTAGTATAATTTGCAAGGGAAACTTTAAGCCATATTAGCTTGAGCTTTTTCCATATATTAAGGTTTATATGGTCCTCTTGAAGGCAAGTCTCTTTCTTTCCATTCAAAGGCAAATTGACTATTTTTTTTTAATGATGAATATTTATATGAAATGTGCCAATGCACTTTCTCATCATGTTTTTCAAGCTATGCACCAATTAACATAAAGAGCATAATTTGCATAATTCTGAAAGATGATGATAAGTGTAATTTTTGGTGGAGTAGAGTTTGAGGATGCTATTTTGGTGCTTAGAGAAGATTAATAGGTTTTAGGTTCTTAATTTTTTGTCCTCCTAAAAATCTCTAAGTTTATTGAAAGGAATGTTTCCCTCTATCATGTAATTTTTGGTGGAGTAGAGCTTGAGGATGCTATTTTGGTGCTAGAGAAGATTAATAGGTTTTAGGTTCTTAATTTTTTTTTCCTCCTAAAAATCTCTAAGTTAATTAAAAGGAATGCTTCCCTTTATAATAGAAGGGTGATTTTCTCTTCTTGTCTATTATTCTCCTAATGTCTTAATATATGGTTCAAGACAAAAATTTCTAAACTAATTGTTCTACCCTTAACCAGAGTCATTTCCATCTATAAACATGCATTGGTTAGCTTTTCATATCTACAGTACATCATATATATATATATATATATATATATATATATATATATATATATATATATTTAGTATAAGATTAAAGTTATATGTTCTATTTATGAGGGTAGGTTTGTATTGTTTTCCCATCTCTTTAACAGTACACTAAAGTCATGCAAAACAATAAATTTTAAAAGAGACTTACTAAAATTTTTATTGAGATACAAACCTCATCATTAACTAGGTATATATCTTTTATTAAAACTAACTCATATAAAGTAATGGTCTTCATTTTATACTTAAAAAGGAAGATGTTGTTGGATTTAGACTAGAAAAGAGAAATGGCAACTAGTAGTTTGTTATTTGGCTTGATGGTGATTCTAGATAATTAGATAATGTTAAAGACCTTTTGATATTTTCATTACTTACCAAAGTGTTGCATCTTTCTCAACTACATGATATAATTTGCAATGGTGACTTTAAGCCATATTGAGTTGAACTTTTTCCACTTATTGAGGTTTACATGGTTTTCTTGAAGGGAAAGTCTTTTTCTATCAATGTTAAAAGGCAAATTGTCTATTTTCTTTTTCTTTTTTAGGAACATGTATATTAAATAGGCCAAGACACTCTCCCATCATGTTTTTTTTTCTAGTGCTTTGCAAACTATGCACCAATTAATATAAAGAGGCTAATCAACATAATTCTGAAAAAAGATGACGAGTGTAATTTTTTATGGAGTACAACTTGAGGATGCCATTTTGGTGTTTAGAGAAGATTAACAAGTTTTTAAGTTCTTAATTTTCTCTATCTGAAACCTCTAAGTCTATTGAAAGAAGAAATGATGTTTTTGCATGGAAGATGAAGAATTTGTTTTAATAGAAGAATTTTATAAAACATAAGCATTACACCTGAAATTGATAGGGTGCTCTGGTGTTAAAACAATTTTATTAGTTGATATGAGATATATGTACTAACAGTATGATCTATACTTTTAGATAAATAATGCTCATTATTCATATCATGAATGGTTGATTTGTTTGATAGATTCCATTATTATCATAATATGAGAATATTCTTTATTTAGTCTAGAATTATAGGAATATGAGAGGTGGTTTATACAAAAAATAAACATCCATATGTTGACGATGTAATAATACTAATTCTTCAATACTAAACATGGGAAGGGAGGCTAGAATCGATCAATAATAATAAAACTGATCATATCTAAGAAGAGTTCATATTGACTATATAAGATATAGAATGATTAACCGTAACAACAAAAGTTCACATAATTGACAGGAAGAATAATTCATATTCAAATCAGTAGTTCTATGTGGAAAAATTGATATCTATAGATTAAGTTAAGACTCATGTAATTACTAAAAGAGAAACATAAAAAAAGTTAGAATTTAGTTTGTTTGAGAATTTGTCATATAATCTTCTTATTTGATATGAATAATCTATATAGGATTAGATCTAGATATTTATATGAAACTCTAATATTGTACTAATATACATAAGGCATCCAGTTATTGAAAAAAATGACTAGTTCCATATATATAATTTTTTAATGCAATTTACAGCTTTCTTGCAATTTAATCTTTTTTTCTTCATTTATTGTTTTTTTTTCTTGTATAACTTTCCTTTACATTCTAGTTTGTTTTTTTCTTTAAACTTTTAGTTCATTTACTTGACATATACTAAAATAATATATCTTTCTTAAAGATGAGTATATTGGAGAACCCACACTCCATTTATTTGTGAGGTTATTATTTACTTTTGATCGGAATTAAATTCCTAGTTGTAATTTTTCCTTATTAGAAGTGGAAAACAAGATTCCTATTTAAAATAACATGAAACTAATATGATAGACCAAACTACCATTCATAATTATAAAACTGACTCAAGGGTTAACTTGGGTTAGGCCCTAAATCCTAAGTTAAGAGGGTTAACTCGAATTAATTCAAAATTATTATTATCTAAAGGATATTTATGTAATTTCATATCCATCCCTCTTTTTATATCTTCCTATTCTCACTTTTACTCCTTAATGTATCTTGCCTTTCTTTTTTGTGTTTTTCTTTTTAGTTTTAATTTTAACAAAAAAAAAAGAAAAATAAAAGAAGAAACTATGTTGTTTTTTATCGAGGATGTGTGCGATAAAGACAACAAGGGATTAGTGAGCAAGGGGGATTGGTAGACAAATTAGATAAGCTTTTAGCCACGATAGCCAACATGATTTAGCTCCCATGGTTAATGATTTTTTCAAGAATGTTTGTAACTTCGATGTGGATTTTTAGTGTAACAATAATGTTGATTCTTCATTGTAATCTCTCTAATCTTTACCATCTCGGCGACAAGATTTCAATAATTTTTATTCTCACCTTTTTACCAATCTATTAACAAAAGAATTTTTAATTTTGTATAGAAATTGAAATTGAGCATAATTCATAAAAAAAATGAATTGAATTATGTTAAGATTTTCTTATAAAATATTTTCTTTTTAAAAGAAAAGGTGAATAGGTTTAACATGGGATGATTAAGGATTGACTTAGATTTTTAATTAAGTTAAACATTTTTAATTTTGGATTTTTTTTTAACTTGAAATGGTCTAGATATCTCTGTTTGTTTTTGTATTTTAAAAGTATTTTAAAAAAATTAAATTTTTTTGTTTTAAATTAATATTTTTTAATTATTTTTAGATTATTTTGATCCATTAATATTAAAAATAAAAAAATATTATTTTAATATATTTTTTTTTAAAAAATTATTTTAAAAAATAACGGTCTTCTTATTGGAATTTTTATTAGCATGCTATAATATCAAACAAGGGGTCACGTGATTCAAGCCCAAGAAATCCCAACTGTTATTGTCCAAAATGTACCAAGCTCGAAGGCCGATGCCATGTCACCCAAAATAAAAAAAATATCCACCAATTTCTGAGTTATAAAGAAAATAAAAAATCTTATCCTACCATTCCATCATCTCCTCCAACTCCAACACTATAATTCCAACTGGAACACTCTAAGAAAGTCTCTTCAACCTAAAACTTTCTCACCTTCCAAACAAGAGCTTCTTCAGACAACATATGAAACACCAAACCACAGAAGCAACATCATAAGCTGTCATATGATGACCTTCACAACTGCAAAATTAACAGAATTGCCACTGAGAACCACCTCCACACTGCCCCTCAGCTCCCACTCCCTCTTATCTAAAATCGCCACATTTCAATCCCTCAAAAAACCCTTCTCCACTGCAACTTCATCTTCACTTAGAACCAACAAAACCCCTAAAACCCAACAAAAAAACCCTAATTGGATCTCCAAATGGAAGCCTTCTCAAAACCATTCGATCAAAAACCCTCCATCAAAAGTCAGTCAAGAAAAGCCTCATTATTTCTCCAATGACAAGGGCCAAAATGCCATTGAAAGAATCGTACTACGGTTAAGAAATTTAGGGTTAGGATCAGACGATGAAGATGAATTAGAAGGATTGGAGGGGAGTGAAATCAATGGTGGTGGTTTAACGGGAGAAGAAAGACTTGGAGACTTGTTAAAGAGAGAGTGGGTCCGGCCGGATACAGTGGTTTTCAGTAACGATGAGGGTAGTGACAGTGATGAATCTGTGTTGCCATGGGAGAGGGAAGAAAGGGGGGCAGTGGAAATGGAAGGAGGGATAGAGAGTGGGAGGAAAAGGAGAGGAAAGGCGCCGACTTTGGCAGAATTGACAATAGAAGATGAGGAATTGAGGAGGCTGAGGAGAATGGGGATGTTTATTAGGGAGAGGATTAGTATTCCGAAAGCTGGGATTACTAATGCGATTTTGGAGAACATTCATGATAGGTGGAGGAAAGAAGAGTTGGTTAGACTTAAGTTTCATGAGGTTCTTGCTCATGATATGAAGACTGCTCACGAGATTGTTGAGGTTAATTTCTAGCCTGATTAATTGTTTGCCATGTTATTTGATTTTTATTCAAATCATGGTGCAATTATGCTATATTTATGATCAATTATGGTGTTAGGCATCAAATGCATTTGTTATTATAGTCATGCTGAATTATGTTGTTGAATGATGCTAGAGATGCTGTTGGTAAAGTTATTAAACTATCCAATGGAAACCTGATATAGGTTGTGTTATCGTTCTTGTAAAATGACGTTATAGGCTTGTGATTTAATGATTGATGTGTTAATTTAGTAATCTTAAGCACCTTTACCATTATTATATGTTGTTTCCCTTTCTCTTGTGGAAGATGTTATGATACTTTGCTTGAAGGAACCTTCTTGTTTATGTGTTGCTAAGTGTTTAGTTTTAATAAATTTGTTCCTTTTATCACTGTTCTACAATTTTTTTTTTTACTATTGTGGTGAATGATGGTATTTTGTTTGTTTGAGTGCCATGCTGATGTAGTAGAGATTTTGTTTAGTGTCCTAAAAAGGATTTGTTGAGAGCTAGGGTTGTAGAATTAGGGATTCTTGGTGGGAATTAGGGTTAGGGTTTGATGTATATGGAATTGGGATGGATTAAGGATGTGTTAGGATGATTTGGGGGTTGCTATTGTCATAGTTGTTAGAATCTTATGTTTCATGATTCAAATCTTACAACTCGTCGCAATTCATATACAAAATGACTGGATTCGTGGGGTGAATCCTAGATGTAAAAGGATCTTACAATTCAATCATGGATTTGATTCGATTCAATAGAGTTTACGGGTCAACACAAATAGAAAATGAAAGTAAATGCATAATTTTTAAAGAGATGCTAAGCTAGGAATGCTAAGTTTACAGGTCATGGATGACAACAACACATAAACAATTTTCTTTGAAAAATACATCTACTTGAAACTGAAACAAATTATAAATTAAATTTTCACAAAGAAAGAAAAGGGTGAAATAAAGCAAGAGCATCTAAGTCAGCCAGAATGACAGGTGATTTCAAAATTGAGGAAGAATAAGGTTGCTAATTATTCTTTATTAAAACTAGGTTTAACTAGTTAGAAGGTAGCTTTTAGATATTCAAGTTATTGAGTCATTAGAATGATCAAGTACCAATGAACAATATGTTGAATTTTGAGACTTTGGGGTCATTTACTGAACAATTTTGCATCAAGTTATTGACACACATTTTGTTTTGTAAATGCTCATTTTTTCTTTATTTTAGAAACATTTAGTATGTTATTTATCTTTTATGATATCATTTTCAATTGTTATTGAATGTTAAGATTCACAATCCCAAAAATAGGCTTTTTGATTCATGATTCAAATCTTGATTTGACAACTATGAGTAGCACTGAATAGTAACCAAGGTCAAAGTCGTACAATTTCATGGAATAGGTGCTCCTTTTACAGGCACCAAAACCATAGTAGTCTTTAAACTAAACAAGATATAGAAATTTAAGTTTGAAAAGTATAACACTTAATGAAAAACTCCAAATTAATACTTGATCTAAAATATGCTAAGATTCCTCAATAGCATTAATATGCCTAAGCAAAATAAATTCCTAAATAGTCTAGTTTACAAGAAACACTAGAATATGCAGAATTAAAAAACTTATTTTTCTTTGACTGCATCTGTTACGGTCCCAAGATTGCGATCGAGTTACAGGGCGATTGACTGTAAAATCCACCTGTAAAGAATGGTGTTTACCCAACTTTCTTCCCTTATGACCTATTTTGAAAATATATGAAGGGCTCGTTTAAGAGAGAACCCAACGATCTCAATGCAAATAAGATTCAAATTTCTTCTCTAATTACTCCATGTCTTTGCTTACAATTTAAACAACTTGTTCAATAACCAACTCCTAAAAAGTTGGCACCACTACTGCACTATCTAAACCATCAGCATAAAAATAGAAATAACAATTAAATAAAATAAGATATGCATGAAATCTGCCAGCTGGAGCATAATGCAAGACTGGCCATCCTAGCTTCAACTCCCAGTATTTTTAGCAGCCACAACTCCCAGTATTTTTAGCAGCCACAACTCCTAGTCTTCAGCAGCCACATCACCCACGTCTCTGATACATTTCCCTTTAGCCAACTTCTTATCCACGTGGACGTTGTTCATAACATTACCGCCTCCATTAATATGGCACTTGGCCGCAAGTGCAAAAGAAGGAAAACGGCTACTGAAAGATGACACATCTTCCCAAGAAGAATCTGCAGGAGACAAACCGTCCCAATGGACCAAAACTTGGTGTGTATTGTGAATAAAACGAGAATCCAGAATAGCCTTGGGCAGAGGTTGAAGTTCTCCCTGTGTGAGAACAGGTAAGGAAGGTTCAATGGAAACAGATGTGCCATGGAAAGGTTTGAGGCAGGACACATGAAAAACAGGGTGGAGTTTGGTGGAAGAAGGAGTTCTAATTTGTAAGCCACAGTGCCTACTTTGGCAATAATAGGAAAAGGGCCATAGAAACGGGGGGAGAGTTTAGTGTATTTGGAGGAAGAAAGGCTAAGCTGGCGGTGAGGGTGCAGTTTTAGTAAAACAAGATCACCAATTTGGTAGTGAATAGGACGATGCTTAGCATCATACCGAGCCTTCATGGAATTCTGAGCTTGAATTAAACGGGTGCGAAGATCTTGAAGAACCAAGTCTCGATTGAATAATTCCTGATCCACTGCCTCGAGTTTAGCAACACCAGGACAATAAGACAACATAGTGGGAGGAGACCGACCATAAACGACCTCAAATGGAGTGGCTTTAAGAGAAGAGTGGTAGCTAGTGTTGTAGCAGTACTCTACCCAAGGTAGCCATTGAAACCAGCAGCGAGGACGGTCACTGGTAAAGCAACGCAGATACATCTTGATAGTGCGGTTGACAACCTCGGTCTGTCCATCACTCTGGGGATGATAAGCTGTACTAAAAGCCAATTTGGTGCCACTCAAGCGAAACAATTCAGTCCAATGGTTCACACGTCAGTCCTAGTTTTGTCACCCACCGAGAACCCAGGAAGCTATGAGTACTTCCTGAATCAATTAAAATCAGTAAGTGATGTTGTCCAATGATGCCCTGAATTCTCATCGTTTTGCCTCCAGAATTCTCTCCCATGATGGCATGCAAAGATATTTCTGGTGGAAGATCTTCTTCAAATTCATGGTCCTCATTATCTTCCTGGACGGATTCATCCACCCCATCTAGCCAGAACAAGCGCTTGCATTGATGTCCCCGATTGTAAACCTCATCACAGTTGAAGCATAAACCTTTGGCTCGTCTTTCATCCATCTCATTCCGGCTAAGTCGTTTGAAAGTTTTTTGGTTGGAAGAACTGGATGATGTATTTGATGATGGTTTATAAGCGGACGGTATGAACCGCTTGGCTCCACTTCGTCTCTCATATAAACGTGCGAGACTCATGGCACTAATTAAATCTCTGGGTCTGTGCAATTCTACCTCAATTGCGATGTATTCTTGTAACCCACTGATGAAAATCTCCACTTCTTGTTCTGTTGTGAGAGGACCTGCTCGGGCTGCCAATTGCTCAAACTTACGTTGAAATTCCTCCACGGTGCCGCCTTGTCTTAGCTTGGAAAGTTCCCCCAGTTTATTGCTTTGAATGGATGGACCAAAACGAAGATGGCATTGTCATTTAAATTCTTCCCAAGAGATGCCAGGACGATCCCTATCCAATTTGAGGAACCAAACTTGTGCATCCTCATCTAAGTGATACGAAGCAATTTCTACCTTTTCTTCCTCTGGAATATGTTGGTGGAGGAAGAAATGATCACAACGACTCAGCCACGCAAGCGGGTCAATTTTTCCATCATAAAGAGGAAATTCCAACCGGCTGTATCTGGGTAGTTGTATATGCCCCTCCAAACGATTACCTGTCGGAGGATGTCCTCGTGGTCCCCGATTCACACTTCCATCATCTCCATGTTGAGCCTCTAACCTGGTGGCCGCTAAATCCCGAGAAAGTTCTTCAATGCGAGCAGAGAGATGCTCCCTTTCTGTTCGATCGTGTTGGCGGTTCTCCTGATACATCTTCATGAAGGTCTCAAATTGAACCTGTAGATTGTTTGAAGAATCACCCATAACTTCCGGCTCTGATACCAATTTGTTACGGTCCCAAGATTGCGATCGAGTTACAGGGCGATTGACTGTAAAATCCACCTGTAAAGAATGGTGTTTACCCGACTTTCTTCCCTTATGACCTATTTTGAAAATATATGAAGGGCTCGTTTAAGAGAGAACCCAACGATCTCAATGCAAATAAGATTCAAATTTCTTCTCTAATTACTCCATGTCTTTGCTTACAATTTAAACAACTTGTTCAATAACCAACTCCTAAAAAGTTGGCACCACTACTGCACTATCTAAACCATCAGCATAAAAATAGAAATAACAATTAAATAAAATAAGATATGCATGAAATCTGCCAGCTGGAGCATAATGCAATACTGGCCATCCTAGCTTCAACTCCCAGTATTTTTAGCAGCCACAACTCCTAGTCTTCAGCAGCCACATCACCCACATCTCTGATACATTTCCCTTTAGCCAACTTCTTATCCACGTGGACGTTGTTCATAACAGCATCACATGCTTATGGTTGTAAGAATTATGCCTGAGTGTGTTATGTATAAGTTACTTCACATGTTTAGCATGATAAATTTTCTGGTAGGTATGTCTAACATAAATGATAAGAATTTGGCAAATGCAACTAACTGGTTGGTGTCATGTTCAGCGTCGAACAGGAGGATTAGTTATATGGAGAGCAGGGAGTGTTATGGTGGTGTTTCGTGGAACTAACTATCAAGGGCCTCCATCTAAGTTGCAACCTGCTGATAGAGAAGGGGATGCTCTCTTTGTCCCAGATGTTTCTTCTACTGACAGTGTTATAACAAGAAGCAGCAACATTGCAACTTCATCTTCTGAAAAGAGTAAATTAGTAATGAGGATAACAGAACCTACTGAGAACATGACAGAAGAGGAAGCTGAACTTAACAGCCTGCTAGATGATTTGGGACCCCGTTTTGAGGAGTGGTGGGGTACAGGATTACTTCCAGTTGATGCTGATTTGCTTCCTCCAAAAGTTCCTTGTTACAAAACTCCTTTTAGGCTTCTTCCTGTTGGAATGCGGGCACGGCTTACTAATGCGGAAATGACTAATATGCGAAAGCTTGCTAAAGCACTTCCTTGTCATTTTGCCCTTGGTATTACTCACCTTCTACAAAATCTTCACTTTAAAGTTCCAATATTTTTTACATTATATTTTGTCATAAACTTATCTTATGTAGGGAGAAACAGAAACCATCAAGGGCTGGCTGTCGCCATACTCAAGCTTTGGGAGAAAAGCTTAGTTGCAAAGATTGCTGTAAAACGGGGTATCCAGAATACAAATAACAAACTGATGGCAGATGAACTAAAGGTTTGTTACATGCATCTAACTGGTCAACAAAATATGTAGTATTGAATTTGTATGCTCATTGCAGGTTTTTTTACATCAATAATTTGTAGTCCCAGCTGTTTTTAATAGCAAAGTTCCAGGGTCATTTAATTTACCATTTTTTCTTTCTGATTCATGTTATTTCACTTCCCCCTTGTGGTTCTTCATTCTCCTTCATAGATGACATGCTTTGCTTGGTAGAAGAGACAGAAGAATGCATTACGTATACAAACAAAGTATTAAAGTTTGATGGTGTTAAATTTTCATTAATTTTTGCAGATGTTAACTGGTGGTGTGTTATTGCTCAGAAACAAGTATTACATTGTAATATTCCGAGGAAAGGATTTTCTGCCACAGAGTGTAGCTGCTGCTTTAGCAGAGAGACAGGAAGTGACGAAACAGATTCAAGATGTTGAAGAGAGAGTGCGAAGCAATTCAGTGGAGGCAGCACCATCAGGTGAAGATGAAGGAAAGGCGCTTGCAGGCACATTGGCAGAGTTTTATGAGGCTCAAGCACGGTGGGGAAGAGATATATCCACTGAAGAGCGTGAAAAGATGATTGAAGAAGCTTCCAAAGCTAAAACTGCGAGGCTCGTCAAACGAACTGAACATAAATTAGCTATTGTAAGTATGATTTCTTATTTCACACAGTCTGATTTCTAAAAGACCTTGCTGAAGCATCATATGTCAGAGGCTTGTTTTTTGCCTGTGTGCTCACCTTGTTTGATCCAAGAGAAGCTTCATTCTAACCATTTTTAAATGTATGGGTTTTAGGATGTTGAACTCCCTGAAATTCCTTTGATGAACTCTTCTAGTTATTTTTCATTTTCATATCAGATTAATTAAACATTTGACGTCCTCTGTTTGAGATATGTAATGCATAGTTCATATACTTGCTTGGAAGCCCTTTTTTAAGATTTATTTATAAAAAAATAAGTTTGCAACCAAAAAAGTTGCTGGTGTGAGACTCGAGAGTATAGCTCATAAAAATTCTGAAGTCTAAGCCTATCTCCCAGTTAAGTATGGGTTTCAGCTGTTTTTATTTACTGCTCTGTTCTTTATATACTCAAAATCAACATCATCCTCCATGCTTGATGGACTATGGTGGTTTTTGTTCAAGTAGATGGTTATCTCATAGCATCATATCCTAATTTATTGTTTTTATCTGTGATGGACTGTAATGTCATCATCTTATCTATTATAAATATTTATAACTTGGATGAATATTTGAATTCCTGTCAGGCCCAGGCCAAGAAGCTTAGAGCTGAGAGTCTGTTATCCAAGATAGAAACTACAATGGTTCCTTCTGGTCCTGATTTTGATCAAGAAACAATCAGTGAGGAGGAAAGGGTTATGTTTCGCAGAGTTGGTTTAAGAATGAAGGCTTACTTGCCACTAGGTTTGTATTCTTAAGTTCATTGACTGAACTTTGAAGTCAGAGCTGAAAATCTGATGGCCTGTCTGTGCTAACGTGTAGGTATTCGTGGTGTTTTTGATGGTGTCATTGAGAATATGCATTTGCATTGGAAGCATAGAGAACTTGTGAAGCTAATATCCAAACAAAAGACTCTTGCATTTGTGGAAGATACAGCAAAATTGTTGGAATATGAGAGTGGTGGGGTATTAGTGGCAATAGAAAGAGTTCCCAAAGGGTTTGCTCTTATTTATTATCGTGGGAAGAATTACCGTCGACCAATCAGCATAAGGCCAAGAAACCTTCTAACAAAGGCAAAAGCATTGAAGCGTTCAGTGGCCATGCAAAGACATGAGGTTTCCATTTCCCATTGTCTCATGCTTTGATTTTTCCATTATATTTATAACCATGGTCATCTATAAATGTGATTGATGTCCTTTGTATCCCTGTGTGGGTTCATGCAGGCCCTTAGTCAGCACATATTTGAATTGGAAAAGAACATCGAAGAAATGGTGAAAGAAATGGTACGAATCTGTTTTCTAGTTTACATCTATTAAAATAGAATTACTGGATATTTCTTCTGCATGTGCATGCTCGCCAACTTCAGTGCCCCCCCCCCCCCCAGAAAAAAAAAAGAAAAAAAAAAGGCTTTTCCAAAATCTTCAATATATATATATATAAAAATTTTTTTGTTGGGGGAGGGGGTGTTATTTGCCTATTTCTGAATGCCTGAAAGGGAAAAAAAAGAGTGTTCTCTCTTCAAGCAATAAAGCAGTATGAAGTAAGTAAATTTGGTAGTCAAGCGAGGACTAATTGTGAGGTGCTATTTATTGTGTAATTGGAGAATTGTTTCCTATCAAAATAGGACTGGATCATTATAAATAGGTTGATGAGGAATAATGCATTGGACTGTTGTTTGTTTTCTTTTTTTATTAGCTTGTGGTTCAAGTTGTGAGGGTATGATCCCCCCCTTTATGAGAGTGTGTAAGGATTTTAGGATTGAGTTTGAGAATTAAATCCAATATTATCTATTATCACTTTGTTTATCTTGGTTGGTTTCCTTTGTATTAAATTGGCGCATTTATGGTAGTATGATAGAATCTTGGTAGTAAATTGATTTTCTTTGGACTTGGCAATCTCCACTAGTGGAACCATGAATTGGCTTGGTTACAGAACTGCAATGTCGACCCTTCTTCATGTAGATGATGCTACAGGCTCATACTTGAATAGCGGTCCTTGATAAGATTAAGATCATTGTTTGTAAATTAACCTTAAGGGTTTGTTTGTAAACAAGGATGGATTGGATAAAGTGAGAAGATGAAGAGGAAAAAGGATGGATGCTATCTGTCCATGAAGTTGTTTGGCTAGCAAGGGAGGAGAAGGATAGAAGTCAACTTGTCCAAATTGGAAGGATTGAAAAACTATAAGCGAGGAATGAATGATAGGAAGGATCTTTGCAATCCTTTCTTGGGTCATTAGCCCTCTTGCTTAACAAAAGAAAGACCTCATCTATCCACCATCATCCATCCTGCCCCCATCACGCCTGGCAAACAGACCCTATGGATTGCAATAATGGGAAGACACATTTCATCTCTTTTGTTTTTGGCATTTTGTTTATGATGTGGAAAATTTGGAATGTTTTTGGCCCATGGTGGTGAACAGTGACTAAATTCTGGTAAGAGTAGAGGACATATTGAGGAGTATGCTAGTTTTTAGGGTAAGTATTACTGTGTGCAATGTGATTGAGGGGAACTCAAGAATATTTAAAGACTACTTCATCAAAGCAGTTGCTTGGGGAACAGAATTGTGGTTTTGGCCTCTTATTGTGTGCTATTTCAGGGAGTTTAAGATCTTTAGCAGATGATCACCACTTCAGGAAAGCTTCAATGTGTTTAATTATTTATTTTCCCTTTGCATTCTTACCCTTGTTGTGCTCATTCTAATCTTGCCTGCCACAAAATGGTCTATCAGGGGGCAGTTAAATATGCAGAATGCTTCAAGAAAGATGTTTAATATTCTTCTGTTGCTGGTTATAAATTGTACTTTAGTATCATGTGTTGCAGCCTCTGTCATCCTTGTTGCTTTCTATTTTTCGTTTTATTTAATTGCTTTTGTGCCTCCTGTAAAAAAGATTAGTTGAACCAGAGAACTTTGTGTTTTTTATTGACAGGGGCTTTCTAAAGAAGAAGAGAATGAGAATAATTGGAGCTCAGAGGAACATGCCCCCTTAAATAATGTCTCAAAATTAACCCAAGTTAGTATTATGCTTTGTTCTCTTTGCTATTTGTCTTTTAATCATTACCTAAAAGTTTTGAATTCTGTCCCTTGTTGAGGGCTTGGGTGAGTTTAGCTTGGGGTTCAATTTTCCTGCTGCTTCAATTGCTGATTTTAGTTGTTTCTGAGGAGAGAGTTATTCTCTTGTAATTAGAATATTTTGTTTTTGTATGAATGTTCAGAGTGAGGATAAAGCCTTTTTCACCGAGTCTGATAGCGAAGATGATTATAATGAGGGCATTAATTGTGAAGCTGCCGAAGATTTTTGAATTTTCAAGCTTCAAAAGTCATTATCACCGTGGAACACAAATAATTCACAAGTTTTATGTAAGTTATTGAAGTAACTGGATTGAATTTTTGTGTTCCAAGACTTTAATGCAGGTAAGCATCATGCTTTATCCTGTTTGATCATTTTTCTGGTATTTTCTTGAATTTGATATAATCTTTACCATCTTATTTGTAATTAAATTTGCATTTGCAGCTATAGACTTCTTTTGAACTATTCCTGAAAAGACTTGTAAAACTCTTTTTTTTTTTTATATCAATCTTAAAGACTTGTAAAGCCTTATAGGTGGTTATGTTATAGGAGTTGAACACAGTGGT
The DNA here is from genome assembly GCF_951802175.1 of Populus nigra. NCBI lineage: Eukaryota > Viridiplantae > Streptophyta > Magnoliopsida > Malpighiales > Salicaceae > Populus > Populus nigra. The sequence continues at coordinate 4,735,189 of NC_084869.1, forward strand.
GTTTTCCGATTTATCTTCCCATAAAAGTCGCTGGTTAGTGATTCTTGTGTGGTGTAATGTTAGTAGTTGGCTAATAGTTTTTGCAGATGTGCATTGTTGCAGTCCTTTTCAGTTCTGTGTCTAAAGTAATCTTTTGAGGTCAGATGCATAATATTATATTGAAAAATCTAATGCTTTCTGATCTAACCATGTTTTTCAAATTCATTCCAGGAGGTTCCATGATAGGATCATTTGCAATTGCAGTGGATGATTCTTGTACACTTTGAAGCTGGAAGGGCATATTGCTGTTGGAATTAACACAATGAATGATTTGCTTAGGTTTGCCTACATATTGTTGCAATTCAACAAAAACCTTTGTTCACTGGCCGTTAATTGATTCATGCCTGATTGCAAACTTGAGGTTCGAGTTGAACTGCAATCTGCATTCGTCACCGACGAAAGTGCTGGTTCGCTTTCTGTTCAAACTGAAATTTGGTGATAACATATTGTATCAGTCGGTGTAGTAAAGTCAAATTTTCCCAGGTGAAGTTACCTGTAACCAACCAGTGATAATGCACTCTTTCAGACTGATTTATCTTCAATGATTGTATGTGTAAAAGCTTTATATATATATTGTAAAGCGTTTTTGTGGCAATAAAGTGTAAAACAATTACCTTTGTATGTCCCCTTACCTTTCTAGTTGAGCTGGTCAGCCTTAAGAATTAATCCTTTACGTCATTTTATCCCATGTGATAAACTAGCTGTCTTTCTATCCTACCGATTAGCGTGACTGGCATCAGCATTCCTTTTTCCTTGGAGAGGTCTCAGAGTTTTCTTTCCTTGAATGGATGAAAATGAAGTCTCTGTGAATAGTTTTGAACTCCCGTAATTACGAGGCATCAATCGAAATCCTTGTGCTCTTTTTTGCTAGTCCAGTGGTGTGTATTTCCCAGCAAGACCTATAACATGTTGGCATTATCCCTGGCTTGTGAGACCGTGCAACCTCCAGACTTTCCACAGTAACAGACAATTGCTTGTACTCTCCAAGAACAGAATCAGAATTCTCATCTCGTGAGAGTAATTTCTTGCATCCTTTAGCAGTCTGTTAAATCTTGTTCTTTACAATGTCTTTTTGTTGAATAGCCAAGGCATTGCTGCTAAAACACCTTTTTCTGGGATATTTTTTTTGTTTCGCAAAGTTCCCTCTAAGTTCTCACACCAGTTTGCAAATTATAACCGGATATCACCATAATGAGTCGAGAACTGACCAACATCCAATTCATACACTGGCAGATAGGGCGTTGATGTTTTTCTGATAGTGTGTCCAGTCAAGAAAGATCATGTTTTCGTTGAGAGACAGACACCATGGAAACAAGTTATTTAAAATCTTGATTTTGACACGGCACAGAAAATACAAAACAAACTCGGATCATAAAAACGAATCGTAAAATCATAAGGAATTTTAAAATACATTAAAAAAAATTCATGCTTCAAATAAAAATTCATAGCACTTTAAAATACATGCTTCAAATAAAAATCCATACATAGTTCAAACACCTTAAAATACATGGTTCAAATAAAAATCCATACATAATTTAAATAACTTTTCATTAGCTAATAATTAACAAACTTAAAACAAATAATCTGCTGGTGTGTCATGTAAACTAAAACCAGCTTCATTGCCTTCATTTTCCTCATTATTCCTCAGATATTCATCAATATCATTAGCATCAAGAGGATTATTAATGTTACTACTAGTACCAACACTAAAATTATGAGCATTAGTGCTACTACTAGTACCAACACCAATATCATCAATTTGAATCTCCAAATCATTTTCAATATCATGACTCTCCATTTCAGCATCATTAGGAATTTCTTCTTCATCACTTTCATCTTCATTACCATTTTTTCTTCGTGTTGCACTGTCAATAGCACCAAGTAAATCAATGTTTGAATGTTTTTCTCCCTCGGTTATCCAATCATCATCAGATGAAAGATCATTTTCTACACCAAAATCATCAGCTTGTTTTTCGACTTGATTATCATTCAATTTCAGATTGCACATTACAAATACCAAGTCATTCATTTTTCTCTAGTGCAAACGATTTCTTAGTTTTGTATGAACCTATATAAACAATTCAAATTTATAAGATTTTTATAAAATATTTCAACATTTAAATAATAAAATAAAAAAACTCATCATTTCAAATGCACTGCATTTACGCTCACATCCAGATGAAGTACAAGTCAAGCTTAGAACTCGGATTGCAAACCTTTGTAATTCTGGACATTCATCCCCATAAGAATCCCACCATTGAGCTGGAGGTTTTTTTTTTTGTAATCTATTGTTGTCTTGGCAACCTCAATGCCAAACAACCCAATATTTAAATAAACCTTTTTTTTTTATCTCTTGTTGTCTTGCCTCTATTGCTTTATATATAAAACCCATAGCTGATTTCTCATCAGAATCAACTAATTGAAAAACTTTAATTAGAGGATACACTGTCTTAATACATGTAGTAACATCATGCCAAAACCTGATGTCCAAAACACAATTTTGAATTCGTTTCTCTTCTTCTATTCTTGCAAACCTACATGAACTCTACTGTTTGGAAGTAAACATAGTCATTAACTGCATTTTATGATCATTCAAACATCCTAGAGTCAAATATGCAGTAGCAAACCGAGTGGCAGCAGACCTAATCAAATCCTTTCCTTTCGTAAAGTGCTTTAACATGGAAATAAGAATAGTTCTTGAATAAATATATGAGGTGATTCTCCTTCCCTTAGCAATAGTTACTTGATGAACCTCTAACTTCTTCTTAAAATCCTCTAATATCAAGTCAATACAATGGGCAGCACATGGTGTCCAAAACAAACTCTCTTTTTTTTCCATCAATAATTTTCCCGCTGCCTTATAATTTGCAGCATTATCGGTGACTACTTGGATAACATTTTCCTCCCCAATCCTCTCCACAATGGCATCTAACATCTCAAATACCTTATCAACAGTCTTGGACATATTAGAAGTATCCACCGATGACAAAAAAAAAACTATCCCTTTAGGACTATTAGCCAAAAAGTTACAAATACAACGTCTTTTTTTTATCTGTCCATCCATCAGACATTATTGAACAACCAATTTTTTTTCCATTCTAGCTTGTACTCCTTAAGCAAATTTATTGTTTGATCCACTTCTTGCTTCAAATATTTCTCTCTAATATCATGGTAGGATGGAGGCTTGAAACCTGGCTTATGCTTTGCAACCAATTCAAGTGCCTTAAGAAACTCAGGGTTTTTTACACAATTAAATGGAATTGCACTAGTGTAAAAAAACCTTGCAATTTGTCGACATGCTTCTTCTCTAATATCCCTTTTTAGCAATTGATTTAGGGTTGTTTGTGTACTTCCACTCCCACTAGCTACTCTCTTTCCTTTGTCATTAGAGCTAATTTTTTTTATTTCATCATTTACACTATATTGATGGGCCTTTTTTTTTCCAGTTGCTTCTAGATTTTTTTTACCAAAACACCTAAAATCATCTACTTAACATTTTCTGATACTTGCTGACATGGCTCAACATCCTTACGAGTGCAAGCCAAATGCTGTTTAAAATGAAAAATACCTCCACTGATAATTTTTTAACAATACTTGCACTGAACTTTTCTAGAATTCTTATCAATATCCATACCATGTTGCCATCCCACATCAAGCCTATTATCAGAAGAATTTTTTCTACATGCCATAAGTTCAACAATTCAAATCAGCTCTTAATCAATCCAAAAATTTTATGATTGTAATTAAATTTTTGTTAAAAAAGAAATACCATAATACATAACAGCTCATCTTCTATATTATTATCCAATTAGAAAACCTAAGATTGAGCTTACTAACATTGAAACTGAAAATAATAGCCAACAACCCATCTTCTATTCAAACTGAAAATAGAAATACTAGAATCAGCTCACTAACATTGAGCTATAAACACACACACACGGTAAACTTTGAATCTAAAATTCGCAGGCAAAATCTCAATAATAGACTGTAAAGATCAAAGCACCATGACAGGTTACAAACTTACAAGTTACAACCCTTTACAACTCAGCAAATGCAGCATAAAAACAGTCACACAACACTCTAAATTAGACTCATGCTCATGACACGTTACAACTTACAACCCAAATCCATTCATCACAAGTTTAAACCCAGTTAACTTGCAGTAGCAGCACTCTAGATTACAATAAATCCAGATCCAGCGTAAGAAAAAACAGAGTCACACACACACACACGGGGTTAAATTTGAATCTAAAATTCATAGGCAAAATCTCAATAATAGACAGAGTCACAAAAACTTTGAATCAAAATCTCAATCTTTAACATCATTAAACTGTAAAGATTAAAGCACCTAAAGGTCCTAAACAATAGTCACAAAAAGATTACAAACAGGGTAAGAAACGGACATGGTAAGAAACTAAGAATCTTATCTCTGTTCTGAGCAGTGAGCACTGAGCAGATCAATATTGCAGTTAAACTTGGAGCTTGCGAATCCAATCAAACTAATATTAGCATCAGAGTAAGAAATGGACAGGGAAAAAAAAGCACCCCCAGTTGCTGGTAGTTACCAACAGAGAAGAGAGAACTAGTGAATTTTTGCAGGAAGTTAAACAAGATAAACAGAGTAACTTATCTGGTGGAGACTGGAGAGACACCGTTGTTGTTGGGTGGGCTCTGGTTCTCATGGTGACTGGTGAAAAGGACGCCGTCGATGATGGAAAAATTAAAAAGATGAGGGGCGAGGGCTATTGTGGAGTACCGGTGGACGGTGGCTGATTGTTGGACCCTGGAATCGTGGACGGCTAAGAGAAAGAGATTAAGAGACTGAGTCATTGAGGAATCCTCACTGAGGAATCCTCAGTGATGATTTAGAATTTTGGGATTTCAATTTAGGGATTTTTTTATTATGAGCGTGAATGGTGAAATGTGAATTATGAAGAAAAGACTGCATACGTGATTGATGATTCGGTGAATTTGCATTTGCTCTGTTACAGCCGATAGGCGATCGACACCTGTCAGCAACTGCATTTTTATTTCCTGCGGATAAACTCGTTCAATCAGTGGTGAAATCACGATTTTATACGATTTCACCCGATTTTAACGATTTTACCCTATTTTGACATGATTTTATCCATTTTCGAGTTTTATAAATGATTTAACACGTAAAGCCTATATCAACTCGTAAAAACATACAATTTTACGAGTTGAATTGTGATTTTGACAACCTTGCATGGAAACTCTCACGTTCATGTGAGTATTAACAATTTACAGTTTAACCTTCTTATATTTCACTAGTAGATTTTTTTGGCTCTTGGGTCCCTGTAGTTTTTCAAACTTCACAATTCGGTCAACAAATTTCATTTTCTATCATATCTAGTCCCTGAAAGTTGAGAGAGGCGCGAGAGAAGAAGAGGAGAGCAAAGTTTCAGGTCATATTTTGGCAACAAAAATCATGGTGTCGTGTTTTGAATTTTGAGTTTTTAAGCTGTGTTTTGGGATTGGAAAAAAAGAAGCTTATGAAGGTTTTTAAGATGTGTTTTTTAAATGTTTTTAAATGAAAAAGAGTTAAAATTTGAGTTTCATAAATAAAAAAACCAAAACCTTAATTTTCCGGTCATTAGTAGTTGAAACATATACAAGCCTATGCACATAGACTTGATGCTCTTGGCTTTTTTTTTAATTATTTTTTTTATATTTTAAATTAAAATTCACTTCAAATAAAATAATTATAATTATTTCAAATAAGGTTAGAGCTTTCATAGTAATGTTATCAATTACTTTATAAATAATTATACATGAACTTAAATATTCAATTAGAATAAAATATTTTTTTATTTTTTTCATCATGCACTTCTTATACAATTTTCTCAAACTAATTAATTTTTTATTTTTGTTTAAAAAACCATATTATGAATAAAAAAGTAACATTTTTTTGTAAATAAATAAATTAATTAACAATGAAATGGAGTTTTATGTATACAATATTTTGACCAAAATTCATAATAAAAAATTGTTTGCTCGAAACAATGGTGTCTCCATTTTTTCTCGAAGAAGAAAAACAGTCTCTTGCATGTCAAAGACATTTTCTTTTTAATTTATTTTATCATGAAAATAATTTGATTTCCATGTATCATGACGAACTACGTATATAAATACGTATGGTTTATAGTTCGTTAAATATAATTAACAAAGAAATTAAAGCAAGATGGATATTCATTGTAGAAATGGCATTGTTGTAGTTTATTTCAACTTATGGTTTATTCTTTTCTTTTTTTTACTTTATGCATGGCTTCTTTAATACTGCCTCTTTTTTTTTCTTTTTTTTTTTTTATCTCAGAACTACTAAAGGTTTTTTTTAATTAATTTATTTTTTTATTTATTTTCATACGTGTTTTTTTTTTTGTCTATTGTTCTAAGAGTTTCTTTTATCTTCTTTAAATTCTTATTATTTTTTTTGTATAATTTCTTCAAAAACCTATCAATTTTCTTTCTTTCATACATGTCTTCTTTGTCTCGTGAAGTAGAGTGCATTTAGTTACTTTCTTGGAATATAAGAGATGAAAATGATAGGATCGAAGGAGATAAAATAGATAAAAAAAAAAAATTGTGTTTGATAATGGTGTACAAAATAGATGGATTATCTTTGTATTTTATTTAATTATGGTGAACAAGATAAAATAAAATATAAAAAAATTTATTTTAATGTTAATATGTACTTCTATCAAACTTATATATTTAGAAAAATTATTATTTTTATTTTAGTTCATATCGAGTGTTGAAATTAATAATATTATAATAACCCTATCTATAAAACTTGCATTGGCCTGTTAGGTCGACCGGGACCCAGTTGATTCGCGGTCTGGACTAGTTTAAGTTTAAGAAAAAATAGAGTAAGTATTGACCGATCCCATCCGAATTGGTCAAGAAAAGTCAACTCATGACTTAAGATAACATACTGGTAAAAAACGTATTGACTAGGTTAAAAGAATAATAAGAACTACTTTTATTTTTATATTGACTTGTGTCAACTTATGTATACTCGAGCCTTTCACTAGGTTAATTTGTCGAGTCGGGTTTTAAAACTTTAATAATAAACACTTTTATCTTTACGTTAACTCAGGTCAACGATCAACCTAACTAGTGATTTAGGTCAACTTATTTAATTTTTTTTTATTATTAAAATTTTTTATAATGATATTTTAAGAATAAAAAATAAAAAATATTACCTTTAAAAATATATCTTTTATGCAATTTCTGTTTTAAAAATATAGTTTCACTCCAAGATTATTCTATGAACATTTATTTTTATCTTATCTCTTCAACTAAATAAATTTTTATCTCTATTATTATTTTTGTTTCTTATATCATGAGATAATAAGTAGACACTAAATCAAATCATAGCCGAGTACGACTAGGGCCGGCTGAGTTTGCTACTTTTGTCTCCGAAACTTCTATGCTTTCACCTTGTAAAATTTTTGGTCTCTATACTCTTCTCATGTACATCACTAGCGTCTCTGATCTGCTTGCATTATTTTCATACATGATTTCTTATCTATGATATCTCTACATACATTTATAACTTCTTTAATTTTATATATTTTTATTTTGTACTATAATAATCAGATATGATCAAGATTTGAAAGCATTACAATCTCTGCAAAACGTTTCAAGAAGTGCGTGGCGATTTTTTTATATATATATAATTTAATTTAAATGAAACGCGCACACATATGAAGCAACACTCACCTGTTTCCATACTTTTCTTAAAACGCACAGGCAAGGTATAAAACTGGAGACATGTTTTGAAGAGGAATTTTTTTCCTGGAATTGCCCAAGTGGTTGCTTGGAGAACAATTTACGTATAACATTATCTAGTGTGCGAGAGAGATGTTCAAATTTTTGGCATGAAGCTTGTAAAGAACTGAACGCACATACAAGGATCATTGTTTACATTAGAATACCACAGCACTTGATTATCAAGACGTAAGAAAATATACTGGAGTCCCAATGTGTCGCCCTAAGACTAGGAAAAAAAATACAGAATGCCCCATCATGAGAATCTCATAGCTGCACTCACAAAATGCAAACTGTCAGAAGTATTGCAGCGGGGAAACAAACAATTTCAATATCATGCTTCAAGTTTGTCTCAAAAGTATATCCTGCATCAGCTTCTGTATTAGCTCACAACCAATCAACATCGATGAACCGCGGCGATCATAAATGCTGTTGCAATTTCTGACTCCTGCTTGTAACTTAAATATGTCCACTTTAAGAACAATTGACAGACTTAGTTTACTGTCGTAGCATCTGTTGCAGCTGAAGCACTTGATTTCTTTGCTCTGGAGGCAGAAGATTAATCTGTTCTGGCGTGAGGCTCATGACCTGCTGGAGTAGTGCCTTCTCCATCTCAGAAGACATCTTCACCACAAGCAAGGCAGAACCGAAGTTTAGAGTTAGTGTGGAAACTCTAAAAAATACAAAAGGCCACTGGCTTAAACCAAAAAAAAAAAAAAAACATAAGAGTTGAGAAATAGTACAGGTGCTGTGCGAGAAGGCTGATTGCCCTGGGCCATCTGACCAGGATTGAATTGCGGGGGTCCTGCAAGCTGTGTCATTGTTGAACTATCTGGTGGCCCAGACATCCAAGAAGATCCTCTATCAACTTGCATTGAAGTTGGAACTTGACTGTTGTACTCTGCCCCTAGATGTGAACCTCCCGCCTTAAAATAAAATGACAAGCACCGAGATAAGAAAATTGACCAGTACCGTAGACCATTAAGTTGATCAGAGAAGGAATATAACGCATAGAACTTGAAGCATATGTTATCTCATCCAAAAAGACCTTGAAGCTAATGTTATTTATTCAAATAACTAGAAACCCAAAGTCAAAAGGATTTAATTTAAGAAAAAAAAGCTAATGTCACTTGGCCTTTATTTCCAAATTAAAAAATAATGACAAGGAAAGAAAAACAAGAAAGGGAGAGATGAGGCTAATGCTTTCATACGAGCCTCATCATCTCATTTTTAAACTTGAATTTGAAGATCTCAATGAATACCAGCTAGCCATTAAGACCATTCTACTGAGGATTATCAACACTGTTTTAAAACTTGAAAACAATAAGAATGATTTTCAAAGTGAAGAACATCACCCACAGACTTCAAAACCAAAACATCCAGTTTGATATAAAGCTTCTGTACCATCACTTGTAACTTTTATGTAGCAGAGAGTATTTGTTTTGTTTATAGGTGAAAAGGTACAAACTGAATCATGCTTAAATTATTACTCATGACATCATAGGAATTCTCACAATTTCCTGTTTTACTTTCAAAAACCAAGCAAGATTAGGTTTCCTCATATAATCCACAAACAGTAGTTCTGTCACCATCTGATGTTTCCTATGGAACAAAATAACCTATACATTTAGACTTAGACCTAGAAAGCACATCTGTCTCTAGCTTTCATAAACAGAAGTTAAATATTGAAAAATATATTTGGAGCTGATAATCAACACTTGAATCTAGATTATGCACCACACACAAACATACGCTATATCAACAGACAGACTGAGGTTAAGAAGAAAATTTTGGTCAATCCCCTTTGGCAAGAAAATGCAAACATGTCCATCAAAAAGCCTAGTAGAATTAACATGTTCAGCATGCATCAAGCCTGACCAATCCATTCAATGATACAGTCAATTGTTTGATGAGTTTCTAACTTTCTATCATGTAAAAGCACATGCAAACCTGATATGATTGCGGTGGTTGCTGAATTGAAAGAGGTGGCTGTACTTGTGGAAATGAAGGTCCCATGCTAGACTGAGGTTTGTTGCTTGACTGAAAAATTGAAAAGAAATAAGTCATTCAGAGTTGGTTATGGTACAATAAATAATGACTTAGGAACCATAAACTTCAGCTTACATGAAACATGGGCTGTGAAGGATGATGAGGAGCTCCAGCATGTTGGTAACCCATACTGGGACCCATTTGTTGCCCATACTGATGATGAAAGCTTGGAACAGAAGCTGTTCGAGGTTGAGATGGAAATGGTTGTTGTAATGGCAGATGAGGAATTCCAGTTTTCTGTAATGGCAGCAGCAACTGGCTGGAGACAGAAGACATTTGGGTTTGATGAATTGGTAGTGGCTGTGAAACAGAATGACTAGAGGCTGGAGGCAGGTTTGGAAGTTGAGAGGGTTGAGTAACAGACATCGGGGTCACTTGAGGATTCACATGCCCCTTAGGCTGCTGTGGCATATGTAAGGGATGTGAAGGCAATGGCTGAGACTGAAGATTCACTGGAGGACCAGGAGGAGCAGATATTGACATCGCAGGTTGACTCTGGTGTTGTTTCCTCATTGGTGGTTGGGATTGAGACACACTTGTTTGATCCTGCAAAGCACCTTGTCCGGGCAGTGTCTGTGCAGCTTGAATGTTTGATTGCCGAGATGGTTGTGCTGATAGCTGAGGTTGCTGTGATGCTGCTGGCTGGATATTCGGAATCTAAAAGGCACACCAAATTAAAGATATTCCCATATTAACTTTATAAACCCAGAGAGTCAAATTTCATAAAGATTAAAAACATACCGCTTGAGGAGGCTGCACCATTCCTAGCATAATCTGTGCCTGGTCCAACATATTAAGCAACAAAAATTCAGAAAAACTGAACCCTAATGTTGTTCTTTTAAGGTACATCCAAGTGTTTATTGTGTTATCATAGGGAGATTTCTACTGCCCAGAGAGACAAAAAGAATAATTCAAACTGGATTAAGAAAATAAAAAACACTTGCAACGATCCCCATCCCCATCCCCCTCCGCCCCCCGCCAAAAAAAAAAACCCTAATTTCATCCCATCATAATAAACACAAAAAGAATTCAAATTTCACAAAACATACCGCTCTCAGAAAAAAAAAAGAACCCAAGATCATGAATATACTGCAGAAGCCATGACAGTAGTTCAAAGAAATAATAAAAGAGAGAGAGAGAGAGAGAGAAAGAAAACCTGGAAAAGGGCTTTGGTCAAGAGAGGGTTCTGGATTAATATCTCCTTGGCCTGCTGTTTGTTCTGCTCTATTAATGTCTACATTAAAATTAAATAAATAAAAAATTAAAAACACACAAAACAAAACGAGTAAGCAAAAACATATAAGTAGTGAAATTGGTTAATGAGGATGAATTTGTGGGTTATTTGAAATCGGAAAAGAAGAGGTGAGCTGAATACCTTCATTTGAAACATGATGTCGTAGAGCTGGTTCTTTGTCATTCCGGCCAGGTTCGCTGGTAAACCTTCACCGGCGATTGGCTTTCCCGTCATTGTTTCGTTTCTTTTTCTGTATCCTAACTGTACGAGAGAGAGACGAGCAGAAAGAGGGGGGCACCGTGGCGAGGCCTAGGGGTTGGGGTTTTACAAATTCGGGCCAGGCGGTTAGATGTGATGCAGCCGAGGCTGGGTTAATATGTTGTCAATGGCAGGGTTATTATACCCGGATTGGATTTTATAGTGGTAAAGTGTTTTTTTTTTTTAAGAAATTAATTTTAATTTTTTTTTGTTTTTTATATTATTTTGATATGTTAATTTAAAAAATATTTTTTTAAAAAAAATAATATTATTTTAATTTATTTATAAGTAAAAAACACTTTAAAAAACAAACACTATCACAATATTAAACAAATTCTTAATAGACTGATTTTGAGTTAACATTAGTTTAAAAACTTATTAAATTTATATATATACTAGCTAATTGTCTTGTATTATGCCGCAGGTCGTAGTAAAATTTCTTTTGAGTGAAAAAAAATCTAGGTATTGGTAACGTGTCTTTTAAAAAAAATAAAAATTAACTATAAATTGAATGATATTTCGAACTATTACTCAGATGAAAAAACATTTGATCTACCTTGATTAGTTGGGCTGACCTGTGAAACTCATAAGGATAATCTTGAAAAACAAATTTGGAAAGCTCAATCCTAAAATAACTCAATATTAAAAAATAAAATTAGTGAAAAAAAACATTTAATTAAAATAATAGAGTGACCTTGAGTCAACCAAGTCAATCACCTTAACTCAACTTATCAATGACAACAAAATATGAAATTATATTCTTTTATGTTTAAGTTAAATAAATAAAAAATCATCGATAACAAAAGGTAAAATTGTATATATTTTTTTATAAATTGAGGGACATAAAAAGTATTAAACATAAACAAAAGAAAAATAAATAATACCCCGGATGCCACAAATCAACCTGTCAAACTAATACTCGGATAATGAACTCAATTGGATTCAATAATTTGTTTTATCAATTTTTTTAAAACCAAATATTAAATAGAAAAAAAAAAGAGCCTAGCTGCATAGTGTAAAAAAAAAAAAACAGCACATGAGCATGGGCTATTCAACCTCGCTAGCACATCTGGACCTATCTTGTTTTTTTCAATTTTCTTAAAGGGGCGGATCATTTTTTTAAAAAAAAGATAACATATAATGTGTTGCCTACTTCTGCAGTTTTCTGGAAAATTGGAGGTTTGGTTTTTTTCAATTTAAAACTCATTCTTGACCAAAAACTCTTAAAAAGCACTGTAAACACCTTGATAAATCTATTTATGACCACTAAAAATAAAAATAAAAATCTCAAAAACCAAAATCAATTTGAAGCCAAAATAATTCTCATGATTAGATCTACTTCCTCAAGAAAAAAAGACGGAAAAAAAAAACATCTAGGTCAAACTACACTTATGAAATATAATTCATTAACATCAAAATGACATCTAGGCTAGCCCATTGTCCGGCACTACACAAAAAAGAAAAACATGACCAAACAAAAAAGAATCTAGGTACTTGTAATGTGGCTTTTAAAGAAATGAAAATAATTTATTCATGATTTTAAAATTATTTGCATATTAAACGATATTTTTATCAACATTAAGAAGAAAACACATTCGATCAATCTAAGTTATTCCAGGTTGACATGTGAAAGTTGCGGGTATAATCTTGAAAGAAACAAACTAAGAATCTAAATCTCGAATTAATTTAATGTTAAAGGATAAAATTGACAAAAAAACACCCAATTTGTTTTTAAAAAAACCCAAGTGAACTTGAGTCAACCAACCAAACTCTTGATACAAGTCATGCATGCCACCAGATCAATAAGTTTTTTATTTCATAGGTTATTTTTCATTTAATAGATTTACATAACAATAAAGCGAATACAATATTTTCTAATGAAATAATTTTTAAAAGAAAAAACATGACAAACGCATGAGACTGAGATATCAAAAGCAAATCGTTGATAACAAAGGTGAAACAATATTTTTTTCAATTTTAAGTTAATTAAAAAAATAGATCATCAATAATAAGGTGAAATTAGAATTTTTTTTTAAATAAAAATGAGATACTGCATATTACAAAAAAAAAATAATAGATTGAATGTTGAGACTTAACTTGTCAAACTTGAGATTCAAATCATGTAACTAACTACATAAAAAAAATTTTGTATCTAAATAAAGGGCCACAAAAAGCCCAGCAACATTGGCATATACCCCAAAGCATAAGGCCTCTAGAAGAAACAACCCAAACGTATGGGCCTTTAAGCCCATGCTCGCAAGCCTACCGTTTTTTTTTCTCATTTAAAGGGGCGGATGGCATATTTTTTAAAAAAAATATATAAAGATGACGGGTCACACACCAAAGAAGATAAAACATCATCTCCTAGCCTAAATTCCAGCCACCACTATAATGGCTGGAAAATCAAGACTATGAGTTTTTAACCTACCAAACCCATTTTTCAACTCATTCAAAGCCAAAATACCCCAAAACTAGTTCCAGAACATGTAGAAACCAATTTAGCAACTCAATAAACCCAAAAAATGGCTCAAATAACAAATTGAAACTGAATAAATTTTCTTTTCCTTGACTTAAATTCATTTATAAGGTAAAATTAAGGCTTAAAATAATCACTATAAGACTCTATTCACCGAATATAACTTATTGACACTAATTTCAACCATTTTGGTGATCGGAATAGGTATAAACGATGAATTTCTCTCTCTAAATTGAAATCAGATGAGCTTATCTCTCTCCTCTAATAGAAAAGGATCGAAGAATGAGGGAAATGAATTTTGATATCAAAATTGAATTTCTAAAAACTAAAGAGACCAATCACCTATAAACAAAAAAAGATGAGAGACTAAAGTAAACTTTTTGTATGAAATTCAAAGCATCCACTTATGTTACTGTCATTTTCATTTTGGTCCTCTGACTTTCAATCCAACCATTGCCCCTCTCTCAAAAAACCATATGCAATTAGGTGCAAATTTGAGCTCAAAAGGTCTTAATTGTGCAAAAAACAAGTTTGAAGACCAAATTAAGATTTTTATAAAAATCAACTATTTCAATCCATAATGATTCATGAGAAAGTGTATAGTGAAAATAGCTACAATTAAAACCCCACATGTTTTATATATATATATATATATGTGTGTGTGTGTGTGTGTGTGTGTGTGTGTCAGACATCAAAATGACAAGTTTTAAGAGTCTATTGAGAGGTGGTGTTAGGAAGAAAAGAGCTTTGGATTTAATTATAAAATTATGATTAAGGTTCAAGAGTCACCACCTAATATTAAGTTTACTAAGAAACCTAATGGTCTGCGAAAATTTAGGTAAGGGAATGGTTGTGCAAGGGAAAGACATATCACCCCCAGTGCACCTTACCTAAGGTAAGATGCATTGTTGTTCAAATGTTTTTCTAGGTCAAGTTTCTATTTGTTGGTTTTTTTAATGTTCAAGGTAGATCTCCCTTCATGAGGGAATCTTTATCTCATTGAGTGAAATCCTAACCATTCTAAAGTTCAAATTTTAAAATTGTATTTATTTTAAAAACTGGACAGAGGGATTTTTTTTTTCAAATTTGGCTTCTAATTTCTCCTCTCTTGGGCTATGAAATCCACCCCTATTTATAGGAGGTGAAAGATGGACGTTTCGTCTTTACTGGTGTCAAATCTTGGCTCTTGATTCGACCCGGAAGGATCCCAACTATCAGTTTAAAATGGCTATCATGGGATGTCATATTTGTTGCAGGAAAGGGCTTGTCGGATTGGACACTTTAGGGCGGTGCCACAATCATTGTGGTTTCAATCGGCCAGAACGGACCACACTAGGGTATAGTCAGATGTCTGACCATCGCTTGTATGTAAGATTTGTCTAATTTGGTGGAGAGATTAAGCATTAAATGCCTTGGGAAGGAGGCTACTTGAGCAGCTTTTCAGTGAAGAGTTAAAGAAGAAGATGAACAATCAACCCCAAAATGACGGTGTTTTGGTAAAGTTTATTTTAGTTATTCAATTTTTGATTTCTCTCAATTACACCCTTGATTGGATTCAAACTTTTAATTTTATTTAACCCCTAATTGGCAATTAAACTTTTAAATTTATTCAATTTCACCCCTGATTTCAGCCAATTAGGTCCCCGGAGTTTGACACCTTTTCCAAAATGATCCTTTGCTGTAAATTGCTTTAATTTAGCCTTTAATTGACCCCAAAACTTTGATTTTCTTTGAAGTTTACCCTAATTTCAATCAATTGACTTGATAAAAAATAAATTTGGTGCTCTAAAATTCCAATTTTCTCAATTATGCCCAAATTAAACTCCTAAACTTAATTTTTCACCAATTAAGCCTTTAATAAAATTAATTTGACTCATTTAAGTATAATTAAGTTCTTGCACCTAATTAAATCTTTAATTGAACCTAAATTAGTTCTTAAACATAATTAAACTTTAATTTGCCCTATGATTAAATCAAATTGACCTACTAAAAATCTAATTATATCTTTAGACTTAATTTTTATGCAAATTTGTCCAATAATCATGTAACTTGACCAAGTTGCAGCAGAAACATTCCCTAGTAAGGTGAGCAAAGGGCTGTTGGGTACTGCCATGAAACTAGGGACAATGAAGAGCTGTGTGACTGAAATTTGAGCACATTTGGCAGCAAACATGTTGCTATCCAGACCACTGTCTGTCTAAAGAGCTTGTGTTGCACCTATTCTGCTACCAATTGTTTGGCCTCCAGTCGGCAACAGATTGGCCCCTGTTTTGGTGATTGTAGCGATTGCTGTTGGGATACTAGTTGCCATGAGAACGCCCCATGTTACGGCTAAAATTTGAGCTATGATGAGACATAACAAGATGAGCAGAAGGCTGTGGTGTTGGCAACAATAGTGGCTACGACGACAGAAATGATGACAATAGAAAAGGATTAGTATCCATGGAATGAAGGGAGTTCTTATGCAGAAATTCATGGGTAAGAAGGTAGCCGTGAAGATCAGCATACGACAACGGTTCTGCCTTGGTTATAAAACTCATTACCAAGTCTTTGAACTCACCACGAGGCCACGAAACACATATAGATTAAAGTCTTCAAGAGACATAGGCTGATCAGCAGCAGCTAATTCATCAAATAATGATTTGGCTTGCTGCATGTATATACTAATCGATGAGTCACCTTGCCAAAGATTTTGAAAGGAACCATGAAGTTGCATGATCCGAGAATTAGACGGAGACGCAAGAGCGCCAAACACATTGCAAGGTATGACAATCTACCACGAGATACAACACATCCATGAAGAGAGAGGAAAGCAATACACTTAAAATAAGTTGATCCTGTTACTTTTAACGAAGAAAAAAAAGGCTGATAGTAGAGGAAAAACCAGCAAAACCGTAAAAAACATGAGATGAAGGACACAACACTAAGCTATTAACGAAGTGAAAAACACCTTGATAAAAAAGATAGGGCTTCATTTGCATTCACTAATAGAGATAATTTGTGTTCATAAGTTTCAACGAAACAATTTGGTGGGTGTTTGATAGAGCAACAATAGCTAGAGTTTGTGTTCCTATAATGTGTAGAGGAACGATAAAAACTTGCGATGAGGAGTCATTGATGTGTTTTGCAAACGAAGGCTGCTGCTGTGGAGGAAGGACACCACCGCCAGCAGCTTGTAAATGGTTGGCCTGCTGGGCTGCATCACCGATGGTGAGGGAGAAGTCGGCGGCAACAATAGTAGAATTTATTTATGAGAGGAAGAGAGAAAGTCGACTGTAAAGGGGGGGAGGGAGAGAAGAGTTTTGATGACAGAAGGCTCTGATAGCAAATTGAGAATAATTAGGAGGCTTGACCTATTGGTTTGCCAATCTTTTCTATATATATGTGTATGGTAATATACAATAGTAATGTTTGAGATTACAACATAATAGTATGCCTATAATATTTTCTATATAGGTACATTCTATAATAGTGAGTAATTTAATTCGGCCCTATTCAATGTTCTGCTAAGATAGTAAAGATATTCTCCTTTCCCTAATTATTCTCTTATGCCAATAACATGCCTAATGACTGCATTTGAGCTATAATGTGAAGGATAAGGAGTCATTTAGGGATTAATGCTTGTAAACTAAAAGACTTAGTAAATACTCATTGATTTTATCAAAAGCATTATTACAAGTCTCATCCTAATGAGATGTGACTCCTTTTCTTAGCAAATGGTTTAATTATTTACATTAACTAGTTAAATTAAAAATAGACCTTAAAAGATAGTGTCAATTTTTCTTAAAGACTTTTCAACTCATAATGTTTTTTGGCTTCTATATCTTGAGGTAACATCAATTTTTGATTGATCAATCTTGATTCCTTGATATTGTATTAAGTTTCCAAGAACTTTCCTAAGGACACACAAAAGCACACTTTATTAGGATATTTTTGAGTAAAAATTGACATAAGCATTTAAACACTACGTAAAGGTTTTGTAGGTGATGTTTTTTTTTTTTTTTTACTTCATTGCTAAACCATCAACATAGCACTCAATATTGTTGAAGAGCAAGTCATCAAAGATCTTATGCATTGCTTTTAAAGAGTTACACTTGTATTTTTAAGGTTAAAGGGTAAGGCTTTGTAAGAGTATAATTCTTTTGAGGTTTGAAATGTTATCATCTCCTTGTTCTTGGAAGCCATTTGGATTTGGTTATAACTAGAATAATATCCATGAATGAGATTGCCTCATGTCTTATGGTAGCATCGACCACTATTTTAATAATGGAGAGTTGAATATGATTGTTAAGGACAAGCATTTTGAGATCTTTAAATTCTATAGAAACATGAATTTGACTATTTTTCTCTGTCTAAACTATATTTAAGATTTGTATAGGAATAAAACCCATTTAAATAAAATTTATTAACTTCATTCTTAATTTGCAAGATAAATTGAGGGTGAAAGCAACATTTATCTTACTTGATAGGCTTCATCCTTTTCCTTACCATTAGATGATGAACTCTCACTTAGGGTTCTAGGCTTATCATCTCTTCACATGTCTGTGTAAACACATCTCGGTACTTCTTTAGAATTTATATGTAAGTTTTTTCTTTCTTAAATGATAACTTTGTATTTATTGTTTCGGTGGCTGTATGTATGTTATTCGAGAAATCCAACAATAAGTTGGTTGAGAATATGCTCTTGATAGAATTTATTATATGATTTTCTAAAGTAGCGGGAATATGATAAGAACTCCATCTTTATGAACATAAAAGTGGCATTACTTCTAACAAGAGTTTAGATTTTTATTATAATTCATGAAGACAAGATTAACATATGTGCTAAAGTAGTTATAAACCATGTTAACAGTTTTGATATAGTCTTTAGAGTGCATAATATTATACTACATAAAAAAGTAATGGTTTAATATGGGAATATTAGTGGAATTTAAGTACTTAAATTGAGAAATATCTTCAATTTTAAGTATTATCAAGTAAAAAGATATGTATTAAATTAAATATAATTTGAGAATATTATAGAATAGTTTGTAATGAATATATGTAAACATATCCCACATAAAAAATAAACTCTCTCCCCTCTAAAGCTTTTATGAAAACGAACTTCTATATAGTACTATGATAACTTGTACTGAGTATCATAAGTTTATAGAACCTATTTTGTGAGCTTCATGGAATGTATATATGCATGTGCTTGTGTGTATATGTGTATGTGTGTGTGCATGTCGGTCAAAGATTGGCATTTGAAACAAAAAAGTTGAAAATAATAATTAAACTTATTTTTGAAAGTTATTCAATTTATTTAAAAAAGAAAACACTTATTTTGATGCATTTAGAGAGATAAATTCCTTCATGTGTTAGTCTTAAGATTTGAACTCGGAAGTCAAAGGAAGGTTCATATTACATCCTTAAAACACCACATCAATCCTATAAAACTTCCTGTCTTTTCTTCAGATTCATAAAACAGTCTAAGTACATGATTGTATACTAAAAGTAAATTTCTCACTGCTCTAAAGCCAATTTCAATATATTGTTTTTTTATTTTTTATCCTGAACTTAATTTCTCTAAAGGAATCCATCAAGTACAAATGGCTTCATAGTTGGGAATTCCAAATGTCCTAGATTGTAAAACTTGCACCGGCGCATGCATTATCCTCTTAAACTTGTTATCATTGTCAATAATGGCATAGTTACATAAGCCATGCATGGAAAAGAGGGATCGGAATTTGATCGACAAAATAATGTATCGAGTAACAAGGTTGGCCTTTAGAAGAAAAGATTTGTGAAATCAATCCTTAATTTTTATTGAACTAACAGGTGGAAGTTGTGAAGCGGAACATGAACATAACAGGAACGAAGAACCAGGGATTTTCCTTCATTTCGACATTGAATTACAAGTACTACACCAACTTGACACTTGAACGTTTGGAGACCTTTCCCGTACTTCACAAACATATACGAAAGGTTCTCAACTTGTACAATATCTAACTACAACATTTAACAATGATAACAGCATTATTCTTGGGTATGAGCTTTGTGTTCTGAGTCACAATTTGAATACCCCTCTTGAAGATTAACAGAAAAGTGTGTGTTAGTTTCAACTTTAATCAGAGTTTTACCAATTAATGGAGTCCAAACTGAATGGTTGCTCCTGCTGTGGCTGTGGCGCTGAGTCTAAAACCTTTGAAGAAGAAGCTTGGAAATTTGAACCTAAAGCAGCCCCAAACTCATGAGGGATCCCATTTGTCAGATACGAGTAATTTGTAGTTGTAGCTTCTCTTTGTTGATAACTCCTGAGTTGCAATGCTTTGAGCAGCAAGGAATTCATTGTAAGGTTTGTGCTTAGCAATCCTGAAGGCCATGCGAGTGAAGGGAGAGTTGCTGCTTCTCTTGCTGCAGCCCAATTCATGTGCGAGTCCATATTTACATTGCTTTCGTTGTTGTAACTGTGTGCTAAAATGTTACTGAACCCACTGGATGAATTGGCAATATCTCCGAACTTATCATTGACAATTGAGTTTGTATCACATGGAGACCCTAGAGATTGCTGAGAGGATGGTTCCTGCTGTGGTTTTTTGACTTCTGTGCTCTTCTGAAAAACCCTACAAACTACCCATTCCTCCTGTGAGAATGAAACAGTCAAGAAATTAGCTAGTCTTATGAACCCCGACCACATAGAAAATGGAAAGATAATAAACGTGTAAAGATTGAAATGTCGAGTACATAGTCATTACCTTTGTGGACTTGAAAGGATGCTTGTCTTCTAGCCTGTACTCATGCATAACCCAGTTACTTTTCTCACCCCTTGGAGCTCTACCCCTGTAGAACACTAGGGTTTTCTTCATTCCTACCAGCACTCCAGCACGAAAGATTTCCTTGTCTTTCCCTGTGGTTTTCCAGTAGCCTGCTTCTGTGGCTCTGTTTGTTCGGAGTCCAGTTGGGTATTTTCTGTCTCTCAAGCTAAAGAAGTACCATTCTTTCTCTCCCATGGACGCCTTGCCTGTACAATATGCATGTTAATTTAGAATCACTCCTTTTGGCTTTTCTTTCGGTCTCATTTGATTTCTTCCATTGTAGAAGAATCTACAATTGTTACAAATACGATGAAATAGGAAAATCAACGCCTTTTTGGATTTGTTTTCTTTGGTTGTCCTGTAAATGAATTAAATCCAACAGCAACCTTCACAAAAGATGGAAAGAGATGGGTCTCTTAAGCATCAGCCACCAAAACATATAACTGGATCAAGCCCATCTTCTCTTTCTCTCTCTCTATGTGTTTTTTTTCCTTAAAGTTATAATTTCGAAGCGTGTAGCGAGTTACTATCCTAAGAAGATAGAGAAAGCTGCTGGTTAAAGTTTTGGGAGAAATGAACAACAAAAAAGGTGAAAGCTAGGTGATGAGAAAGAGAGGAGGTCTTCTTCTTGTGTTTTGGGTATGGAACTATAGATAGACAGGGTATTGTTGGGTTAGGGTTAGGGTTAGGTCAAGGGCGGTTAATACCATCGGGTCGATGATAGATGTGGCCTGTGGGTATAGTTTTGGTATAAGGTTTACTAATTTAGAGACGAGGTTACACTCTCGTCAGCTTTCTCGACTACAGAATTGGCAAGTAATTAGTTAAGAAACGGAAGAGGTGGAGTTAGATAACGTGTCCAAATACTGTAAAAAAAAAGGATTATTTTATCGCTTTTTGGAATTTTCCACGGCCGACCTTTTCCTTTCCCATTCCTCGTTTTTGACAAAATGGTTTCCCGATAGAATTAATCACCGCCTTGCTTAGAATTAAGTATACAATGGCAATTACCCAAGAAATTTCTCAAAGTGATTAAATTCATGCATGGACAACTTATTTGATGCTCCAGAATCCAAACACTAGAAGCATAAATGGAGAACTGCAGACAAAAGCAGGAAGAAAAGTAGGCGTATATTTATTTTAAGAAGATATAGACGAGTAAAAACTTTGAAACATGCATAATAATAATGATGATGATTACCTGGGAGATCCCAAGGTTCACACTTATTGAGATCAACATCTACCATGGCTTTGGAGGTGAAACTGGTGTCAGATACCTTGCGTGTTAGATAACATGTAATGAGCTCTTCATCTGTTGGATGGAACCTGAATCCAGGAGGAAGATTTTCCTCCATTTTCAAGCACTAGCTAGGTAAGAGCAAACAAGAAAATACGGAAACCCTAGACAGAATACGGATCGGATGATGCTTGCAAACAAAGCCTTATAACATCAACAAGAAGAGCAAGCAAAGGGAGCTGGTCCTTTTATATATAAATCTTCCTTGAAGAAGAAGCAGGACTTGCAGTCCATTTTTTTATCCTGATAATTACAGCTAACACTTTGACAAAGATGGTGCATGGAAATCTTGATTTTCTTATGCTGACTAATTCTCCAAAATGCTATCATTGTGCGAGGGCTAGAAAAATGGTTTGCCAAACTGTCACTAGGGTTGTAACAATATTACAAGAAAACCTAGCATTTCTGGTATTGACCATGATGAAGACACGAAGAACTGGCATGTATTGACTTAGTTCTATGGCGAAAATTTGTGCACGAGGGTTGAGCCTTGGTTACACCAGATTTGTTTATACGTTTCTTGTCCAACCACCTTCACCCATTTCTACCCGCCCAGCTCTTGTCCAATCAATGGCAACATAAGGTCTTCACTACTACACCAATTAATATATTTTCTACACTTGCCCGTCCTTGCATCATATTTCTGCATGTTTATGTGAAAGGGGAGTGTTTAGGGTTTTTTTTTTTTAGTAAATTATCGCTTAAGAAATTTAATATATATTAATCGTGGCCACATCAAACATAAATACCCACGATAATTGTTGTTAAGAAAAAAATGATGACAATTTGTCATTAATTGGAAGCAAGATTTGTCATCACTTTTCACGTGATAAATATAATTAAATACAGGGAACCACAGCTTTTTTAAATAATGAGGTGATCTAATCCAGTTCTGAGGATTGAGATTATATACTAGGCTATATAAAACAGAATGAGAAATGTCTATTATCCATCATATTATGTTTATTTTAAATTAGTTTTTAGAATAATACTTATCTTTTAACACCCTTGACTCATTGTAATTTCCATTTTAAATAAACAGTGGTGCTAGAGAAATTAATGATTATTCAGGACAATGTAGTAAAATGTTAACCCATAAGTATAAACCAAGAGGTAAAGTTTTGACAACATATATGAAGAGTTGGTTCCAAGTCCTATCTATTAGGTGAGGTCTCAAGATATGATTTATATTATTCTCTAATACTTTTTTTCAAGTGAAAGTTCTTTGAACTTGAAACTTATAAAGGTTCACACTATCTTGTGATTAATTTTTTATCAAATAAATAAGAATGATGAGATTCGAACTCGTAACCGCTTGGTCATCAAGGCTTTGATATCATGTCAAAGAACTAATTTAATCTAATAGTTTAAACTGTTAAGTGAAATGTCAAAATATAATTTATATTATTAAATCTCAAGATATAATTTATATTAGTTTCCATAACTTGTGAGTTTTCTTGTATGCTATCAAGCATGGAACCTCTTCTCGTAGTAAGGACTCTCGTTGATTCAATAGTTTATGTAAATCATTACAATTAATTCGACACTGTGAAAGATTGAGCTGTGATGTCCAAAAAAAAGTATTGGTATCCCACAACTTTTAAAACTAAGATTTACGTACATGCTACAATGTTAGGTTGATGGTTTAGTTATAGCAATTTATAGCAATTATATATATATATATATATATATATATATATATATATATATATATATATATATATATATATATATAATTTCGTTGATGAGACTACAATAAGATGTTACATGACTGCTTCAAATCTTGATGCATGCTATTGTAGTTATTTAAATAAATGTGGACGAAGGTTACAAAGAGTGGTTAAAATGGTCACCAAACCAGGCGACTGTATCTTTGGTAAGAATTTCTGTTGGATCTTTCTTTCATTCTTCGCATTTGTCATCGAAACCCCCAATATCAATTTCAATCCTAACAAGAACTTCAATGCACTAACTTCATCTCTCGGTGTTTGGTTTGCATTTGGGCTTCTAGAACAACTTCTAAACTTTGATTAAATTTCCCCCACGAAGAAAATTATCCATTTTTTTATGCAGCCTGGCACGTCGGCATCTGCGGGAATTGATTTCTGTGGAAAGGAAACAGTCTAAGAACTCCTAGCTATAAACATAAACGTACAGAAGAAGACCTTGGTATATCAAATAATCAAACTGAACGCCACTGTTGCAATGCCAAGAACTTTGAAATGCCAAGAACTTTGAAATAAAGACTAAAGTCGAAAAAAACTTTGGCTCTTCACTCTTCATTACTACATTGAAATGCCAAGAACTTTAATAAATGTTAATTGGAAATTATCATCAATAAATAATAGAAGAACAGCGGTAACAAATTAGTTTCTAGAACTTAATTTTAGTTATATGTTAATTCCAGGGAATTATCATCAATAAAGAATAGAAGAACATCGGGTAACAAATTACTTCTTTTATGGAGACTCTCTTAGGAGTCACAAAGACATTTAATTTTAAATAAAATTAAAATATAAAATTTCATTTTAAAGTTCTTTTCTTTCTGACTTGAAGTCAAGGATATATCTAACTAGCATTTTTTTATTTTATTTTCATTTAAAATAAAATATCTCTTTGCTGTGAAGCTCTAAATTTTTTATTAATTATTTATTTATTTTTCACAAGAATTCCATTTCCAGTCTCAATTTGTAAATTGAGAACCTATATAATTTTTAAGAGCTATTCTCTTAATAAAACGTCTTTTTTTTTATTATTATTGTGCTAAATAAAAGGTTACTTCTGCATTTGTGTGGTCGTATATATTTGTGAGTGGGCTGCAAAGAAGCCTGCTTTAGAGAACAAGGCAAGAAGTCCATTTATGTACACGTAAGATCTGCCGAAGTCGAACTAGAATGGGCTTGCGTTTAGCAAGTGGGCGTTACTTTTTTTTTTTTTTATTTGACATAAGGATTAAGAATGATAATTAATATTTATAGATCAGATTTTTACTATATTCATCCTACCCATTACCCAACAGAAGAAAAAAATTAAAATATTTATATCTTCTCCATCAGATTTTGAGTTTTTATATGAGTATTCATCATCCTATTACTATTTATTATTCAATATAAAAAAATAATATATACTCACATATACAATTATATATATACACATACACATACACGCACACAAATAAATATATTTCAGGTTAAGTTTGAATTGAGTTTGATAATTTATATACCCTATTTATTACCCAGTGAATAAAATAATTATTCGAAAAGATAATTACTAAAAAAGTTCGGATAAAAAACAAACTCACTTGTTAGAATTAATTTAGATTGATATTCATCGAATTTGAATAAAATTATCATTCTTAATAAATATTTATAAAATTATCATTCGAGAATTATAAATCTAAATATATTTTTTTAATAATATTAATTTACCTCTTTAAGTCTTATGGCCTGTACAAATTTGGCCCTAAAAATATTGCTTATGTCATTGTTATCAAATAAATTTTTATTCTCGGAATAGATCTTGTGTGGATGTTTTAACTATCTCGCAATCAAATAGATAATAGTTAAATTCACATAAAAAATAATAAATTAAATCAAAAGAGATCAATTCTCTTAATTATAATTCTTAGATTAAAAAAAATAAAATAAATAACAAAGGTCTTTTTATAGAGAAACTTAAGGCAACTAGGTAGTACACTAAGAGAATTATTAAGACAAAGTAAATATTGCAATAAAAAAGCATAAAGGTGAAAAGAAAGATAAAGAAATTTCTATAATGTCAATCAATCCATCCATAATATAATCATCGATAGATTTATAAATAGAAATAGAGCGCCAAACAAAGAAATTACCGGTATTAATTTCTTCAGTAAATCCATCGGTAATTATGGCATATTACTGATAGAATAAATGTTGGTAAGTCTATCGGTGGTCATATGCATTTTACCGAAAAAATTAAACTGTCAGAAAATTACAACTATTAGTGGCAAGTTCTATAATTTTTTTTCCAACTCTTTGGAACTCTTCAAAGGACTTAGTCCATCGGTGATTGAAATTCCATTAGTAATTTTTCAGTATTGTATTTAATATATTTTTAAAAAATAAAATAAATAATACAAATAAATTAAAACAAAAAAAAATTATTAATTTAAGAAATATTATTGAATACAATTTATCTAGTGGGCAAAAGGTAAAGGCGAATCTTCATCGGAACCAAGAGGACGACGAGGTTAACCACATGTACCAGTAAGGGTTGTCAATAGTTGCTCAAGGACATTCATTTTAGTTCAACTGTCTCAAACCTATGTTGGGTCGTCTCCGCACTAAGCTAGGTCATCTAAGTTTGAACTTGTTCTCATACAATCGCTTGGATGGTTGGAGATTACTGGCTCGATCCTAATTGTAAAAAACCAACAATCGATACACTAGCCCCCGCTTATTCTTGAATATAGTGTTGGAGACATTATAAACCTATTTTCTATTGGGTCCACTGGTACATCCAGCCTCCAACCAAAAATTCAAATCGAGTTCTAGATGGGTCAAGAATTGTCCTCTTATCTCTCAAGCAATCAAGTCTTATATGTTTCCTGAAAAGAAAAAAACAATGTTAGAAAATAAAAAAAATAATAACTTAAAAAAATTATTAAAATTCAACTTACCACGAACTTCTAAACTCAGTTATCTATGAGTTGTTTCTTCCTTTTTTTATGGTTCTTATTTTGAGCATGGGTTTCAACAAAAAGATCTATCGGTCTTGCATCGTATCCAAGCATTGTAGCTTGAAAAAGAAAGTTATTGTTAGTTAAATATGTTTATATAATACAATAATTAAAAAAAACTGTCTTATAAAATAGAATCTTACATTTCTCTTTGCATGATATACAGACGAAATGAATTTGCCAGTGTGCTCAATAATGGAACCATGAATCTTCTTTGTTCGGTTCTCCGCACCGAATTGTGATCGTCTTAAGAAACGCTCAAACGTCATATGTTGGATATAAGTGTCCCAGATGCCCTTCGAGATGTGTGGAGGTTTGAAATCCCTCCATACGACCACTTTTTCCCAGCTTGGAAGACCTTTATCTTTTGCATATTTCTTTGATTTTTTTAAAAGCTTCATACAAAAAATCATGCAACTTGGTTTGTAGAAAAACAATTAGTGGTTAAGATTATGAAAAATAAAATTTTAACATTTTAAAAAAAATCACAATTTGAATTCAATCTTAGTTAATGGCGTCGTGATACTCTTAGTCTCTCTTAGCAACAATGTTATCAGCCTACTCCCAATAAAAATTTTCCTTACAGGTCAATTTCATAAAATAATTAGTTTATTAAAATTAAAAAACTAACCAAATTAAATATTAAAAGAAATAATTGTTTATGTATATATTAACCTTGAGCTTTTCAAACCAAACATCAATGATAGACTTCCATTCAAGATTTTTGGAAAACTGACTCTACTGAAACAAATGCACTTTCATTGATGATTTCATCACTGATGTTATTGTGCGAGCAACCTCCACATTTGTAAACATTAAATCCTATTCATTAATTGAAAGTAATTATTCAAAAAATTATTCATTCTTGTTTATTTTTTTATCGTGCAGGAAAAGAAAACAAACTTACATGCTCTAGCCAGTCTTCAACTGAGAAATGTACTTCAAGCGTATACATTCTACTCAGAATGGACACCCCCTCTATGAGTCACCCTCATAATCGATGAGCCTGCGTTGAGAGAGGTATCTATGCCTGAAGTATCTGGTCATGGTCGACACCTAGCTATTCATGGTCATCAAAAGCTTTCCTAAAAGAACCAGCAACTCTTGTCTGTATTACTCTATAATGACTTTCTCTTTGTCATCTAATCAAATTTGATTAAAAAAAAAGTAATAACATTATCATTACACCTAATTTTAAAAAACTTCTAGCAACACCTCCCCTATACGGGAGACTACTTAAATTTTATTATATGAAAATACGCAACAATAAATATAGTTACAAACTAGTTGATTTTATTTATGATTAATATTTAAATTATTTATTTTGAAATCTATATGGACAATTGCAAAATGCAAATCAAAATGTTTTTTTTCCCATATAACCTAAATATTTAAATTACTAAAATAAACAAGAACCCATGAAATTCAATTAACATCTTAGGCCCCGTTTGTTTGATGGAAAATAGTTTCCTTTTAGAAAGTGAATTTCAGGAAAGTGAATTCCGGGAAAGTGAATTATTTTCTGATGTTTTGGTAATGTAATGAAATATAAGTTGAAAAACCATTTTCCAGTGTTTGGTTATGTCATGAAAAATGAGCTGCAAAATAACTTATTAATGTTTTATTTTTTTCAAGTTTATTAAATAATAAGGAGCAAATCTTACAAATTAAAAAGTTGAATGAGAATGAAATTGAAAAAAAAATATATAATTTCATAAATTATCTCAAATAAAATAAATAATAATCAAAATAATAGAGATCAAATCTAACAAATAAAAAAATTGAAAAATAAAGAAATTAAAATAATAATAATTACCATTTCATAAATTATTTTAAATAAAATAAATAACAATCAAAAGAATGAGGACCAAATTTGATAGATAAAAAAATTCAATTAAAAATGATAAGGGAAAAACAAATAACAATTATAAAAATAATAAGGGAAAAACAAATAACAATTATAAAAAATGAGGACCAAAGTTAATATAAAAATCAAATTCTAAGGGATGAAATTGAAAAATAAATATTCAAAACAATATATATATATATATATATATATATATATATATATATAGCAATCAAAAGTTTGAGGACCAAATTTGATATAATCAGCAAATAATATGACATTTTTAAATTTTTCACAACTTCCGGAAAGTGATTTCCGTCCAAAATAAAAGAAAAACACTTTCCTGGAAATCAATCTAAATTTTTCTTTGACTGGAAAGTATTTTCCGTTGACCAACTTTTTTAATGACAAACAAACACAGGAAAGTTTGGAAAATGATTTTCAAGAAATCACTTTCTATCAAACAAACAAGGCTTTAATATCCTAATATATTTTACAATCATTGCTTGTTATTGCTATCCAAATTAAATACATTCCATCATCATGCCAATCGATTTAAAACATAATAACATTGTCTCAATTACCAAATTTACAGAATTATATTATTTTTCATATAACCACACATAACCTAATTTCTTTTAGAAATCCATGTTTACTCATTTTTAATCAAACCTAAACATGTACAATATCATTAGAATACCAAAAATAAATCTATTTACTCAACTTCCCGACTTTTTCCCAATATGTGTTGCCATAAAACAATTCAATTTCTCCATGTTTGGTTTTTTATTTCCCTAATTTAACCCTATAACAAGTCATATACATCCCAAACTATAACCAATATGCATAATTTAGCATTTCCTCCAAATTTTTCAATAACCCCCAAAAATCCATAAGCATAGTAGACCCCAAAATCCCTTAACCTTGTTATCTAATCTAAAACTAACCAATATTCACCTATTTTTTCCTTTCAAAACACATTCATACATAAACCCTGAATTCCTAAATTTTTCAATCTCATAACAAAATAAGCAAAAGAATGGATATAAATGCAAAATTCATCACAATTAACCCAAACCATAACCTAATAATTTAAGAAAAAAACATGATCTTACTAAAAAAAAAACCTAGAAAACCCACTTCAACCTAATATATTAGCAATAAAGAAATGGAAAGAGCAGGATGATGAGAGGAGAAAGATTTACTTGGCGTGGAGGATGAAGACTAGTCACTTGTCACTGACGTATAGGATGGAGGGAAAGAGGAAGATAGGAAGAAAGGATGATGGAGGGAGAGGTGAATAGAGGATGATGGAGGGAAAGAGGAAGACAGGGAAAAATGACAAGAAAAAATTAAAGGGAAGAGAAGAAGAGGGAAGATGGAGAGAAGAAATAGACAGTAGAGAGAAGAGAGGATGAAGATGAGTTGTTTTTCTAAAATTAGGTATTCTAGTCTTTTATTAATAGGGTTTAATACTAACAGAATTATCGACAAACAATTAAATATTTATTAATTTTTAACATTCGTCGATAATTTCATTGGTAATTAATAATAAAAAATTTAAAATAATCAAGATTTTCCAAACTCTCTGGAACTTTTCAAAATTTCTTTGATGAAATTTTTTTTCCATTAGTATTTCGTCAGTGATTTGTAATTTTCATTGGCAAAGTCCTGTAATTTTTTTCTAACTCTCTGGAACTTTTCAAGAGACTTGGTCCATTAGTAATTTTGTTGGTATTTTATATAAAATCAATTTGAAATATTTTTAATCAAAATTATCCTTTTCTTCTTCAATTTCATCATTTTCATGTCCATCATAATCTTCTTCATTGAATTGAAGCTCATTGATCTCATCATCTGTATCAAATTTTGCATGTCCACTAGTTCTCAATATATCATTTAACTCCTCAAACATTAACAAAAAAATTCTCATCTACACAAAAAATTGATTTTTCTTCGAAGTTGGTAGATGGAGCAACTCAATATGCATCAACTAACTCATTAATTTGTAAGACATCATCTCATATAGTTACTTCATCGTTACCTTCCTGAAACTTGGACATGACCCCTGGATTTGGTTTTCATTACGGATAACCAATCAACTCTAGAACGATCTTTTATAAAAAAAGAAATATATATGTAATAAACTTGTTGGTATTCCTTGACAAAAATGAAGACATGGTCAATGTTGCGAAGTCTATCCTTTGTATTAATTTCGACCACACTATGGTGGGAATCTACTCTAATTCCTATATCAATGGTATCATACAAGTAGCATTTGGAAAAAAAAGAAAGACTCTATTATGCTCACTATAATATTGCAATTCAATCACCTCTTCTAACTTTCTAAAATAATCAATTTCAAACTCATTAAAAGTTGATCCCTTAACACAAACACTACTAATATTTTTTTAATTAGATAATGCATAATTAATAAAATCCTCAACTTGATTACAACAATCCATCATCCGCAACCCTTCGGGTGAAACTTGATAGATCAAAAAACAATCATTCATTACTTATATGAAATCTATATAGAATATTGATGACAACATGTATTAATTAATAATATGAACTAAACAAATTATCAGTATCCAACTAATTAGCTATTATTGGTTGAATTCAAAATTATTCAATATAGTTTAATAATACCCTTTAATGATTATCAATTTTCTTCAAAAATTCAGATTCTTCTAAATTTACCTAAATTTTCAACTTAACAATAAAATTCACAAAATGTGAAACGAACCTATTAAAAAACTCATTATTTATTTCATTATAAAACACCTAAATTACAAAATCAAACTCAATTTCATCAAATGACAAACAGATATAATTTTTTAAAATCTCAAACAAACCCTAACATGTACTAATCATACATTCATACAAAAAACTTTCTATAGGAAAAAGCTATAAAATAAGTAAATAGACAAACAAACTACATATACTATATAAAAATGCCAAAACATTAACATAAAAAATGGTTTACAACAAAAAATAGGTAGGTTTGCTTACTTGATGTGGCGAATCTTAAAAAAAAAAAAAAACTGGAACAAGAATACTAATAGACTGAATGTTGGGATGACTGGATTTGTGATGATGAGAGCTTGATTTGTCACAAAATAGGGGAGTGCTCAATTTCAAACTCATTAAAAGTTGATCCCTTAACACAAACACTACTAATATTTTTTTAATTAGATAATGCATAATTAATAAAATCCTCAACTTGATTACAACAATCCATCATCCGCAACCCTTCGGGTGAAACTTGATAGATCAAAAAACAATCATTCATTACTTATATGAAATCTATATAGAATATTGATGACAACATGTATTAATTAATAATATGAACTAAACAAATTATCAGTATCCAACTAATTAGCTATTATTGGTTGAATTCAAAATTATTCAATATAGTTTAATAATACCCTTTAATGATTATCAATTTTCTTCAAAAATTCAGATTCTTCTAAATTTACCTAAATTTTCAACTTAACAATAAAATTCACAAAATGTGAAACGAACCTATTAAAAAACTCATTATTTATTTCATTATAAAACACCTAAATTACAAAATCAAACTCAATTTCATCAAATGACAAACAGATATAATTTTTTAAAATCTCAAACAAACCCTAACATGTACTAATCATACATTCATACAAAAAACTTTCTATAGGAAAAAGCTATAAAATAAGTAAATAGACAAACAAACTACATATACTATATAAAAATGCCAAAACATTAACATAAAAAATGGTTTACAACAAAAAATAGGTAGGTTTGCTTACTTGATGTGGCGAATCTTAAAAAAAAAAAAAAACTGGAACAAGAATACTAATAGACTGAATGTTGGGATGACTGGATTTGTGATGATGAGAGCTTGATTTGTCACAAAATAGGGGAGTGCTCAATTTCAAACTCATTAAAAGTTGATCCCTTAACACAAACACTACTAATATTTTTTTAATTAGATAATGCATAATTAATAAAATCCTCAACTTGATTACAACAATCCATCATCCGCAACCCTTCGGGTGAAACTTGATAGATCAAAAAACAATCATTCATTACTTATATGAAATCTATATAGAATATTGATGACAACATGTATTAATTAATAATATGAACTAAACAAATTATCAGTATCCAACTAATTAGCTATTATTGGTTGAATTCAAAATTATTCAATATAGTTTAATAATACCCTTTAATGATTATCAATTTTCTTCAAAAATTCAGATTCTTCTAAATTTACCTAAATTTTCAACTTAACAATAAAATTCACAAAATGTGAAACGAACCTATTAAAAAACTCATTATTTATTTCATTATAAAACACCTAAATTACAAAATCAAACTCAATTTCATCAAATGACAAACAGATATAATTTTTTAAAATCTCAAACAAACCCTAACATGTACTAATCATACATTCATACAAAAAACTTTCTATAGGAAAAAGCTATAAAATAAGTAAATAGACAAACAAACTACATATACTATATAAAAATGCCAAAACATTAACATAAAAAATGGTTTACAACAAAAAATAGGTAGGTTTGCTTACTTGATGTGGCGAATCTTAAAAAAAAAAAAAAAACTGGAACAAGAATACTAATAGACTGAATGTTGGGATGACTGGATTTGTGATGATGAGAGCTTGATTTGTCACAAAATAGGGGAGTGCTATTTTATTTTTAAAAGAAGGGAGGAAGAAGAAGAAATGAGGAAGGGGTCGTCTGATAGATTATAACTTAAATATTATTAATGGATTCATCGATGAATATTAGCGACAATTAGTTTTCTTCTATAATTCTATTTATAATATTGACACGTCATATTTTCTGTAAAAAATAACTAGGGAATACATGCATAATTTTTTTCATTCATTGATTTTTATCTATAATTCTCTCAGTATTCATCGAGAGATATGTTTTCGTTTATGAATACTAATGGAAACAACGACATCATGTTTCTTCGATAAATATCACTGTAATTTAATGACGATATTTTTTTCATCGGTATTTCTGTTTGTATTTGACAATTTTATGGCAGTGCGTCTCTAATAAATAAAAATTTGCAAATTGACCTTATTATTTATAATTAAATGGATAATATTTTTTGGGTGTAGATAGTCATAAAAGATTAAATATTAAAACATTATCAGAAAAGATTTATCTAGTAAGAAAAAAGAAAACAAGATCAGTATTCAATAGTAGTTCTTAAATGAGTTGATTTAAAAAGAACATGTATTTTCATATTTGTTTGAATTTAAATTCATAAAAGGCAATCCTGTATATGAAGAATGCTGTTTGTGCAGAGCTACCATTTCTACCGACACAAGAATTCGTGTCATCAAGCAACAAGCTAATAATTATGAGTACATAAACTTAGTGGTCAAGTTTGGAACAAAAAGCAACAATGGAGATATCTTTATATAAAATTAGGAAGAAAGCCGCAAGTGATAGCCCCACCCACCACTCTACTTTTTTAAAAGCCTCTTTCTTTACCTTATTAGAGGCAAAGAATATTCTCTTTTTACATTTTATATATATATATATATATATATATATAAACGCACATACATACACACACTATTTAGTCAACATACTAGTTTAGTTCCTGCACTATATTACTGGTCGAACTAAATTTTTTTTTAACTTAACATAAAAAATATATTCAAGTTATTGAAATTTTTTTAATATTATTATTAAACCTGGTCCAACAAGTTAAACTTGAAACTTTTAAATCGAATCTTTGTCAAGTTTGAATTTTCAATTAAATTATATGAGAGTTGTCTTGATGTGATGAATCGATTTCATAGATATCGAGACAAAAGAAAAATCGAAGGTTAAAAAAATAATATAAAAACAAAAATCAAACGGTGAGGTAATCAACAAAGGTTAAAAAGATGTTTGATCTTTTAAAAAAAATTGAAGTTTACATCTTTTAAAAATTTGTTTTGAGAAAATAACATATTAGATCGATTCTAGTTAATCCAGGTTAACTTGTCAAACCCGTGACCTTTGATTGTGGATTTCAATGGGTTCAATAATATTGTTTTTGTTTAATTATATAATAAAAAATAAAAACCAATTCAAAATCAACTTAATATTAAAAGATAAAATTAAAAAATAAATTCATCAAAAACTCAATGCTTAAGTTTTTTTTTTTTTGTAAAAACCAATCAGGGTCTTAAAAAAATTTAAAAACTTAAAAAATAAATTGAACGGGAGGTTAACTGTTCATATACTGTTTATATGAATAGTGGCTGACCTTATACTTTTTATATGGTTTTTGTATAATATTTCTTTTAAAAAGCAGAAACTATTACATGTTTTTTAAGATGCGTTTCACAAGGTTTTGGCCTCTCTACTTTTTTTAATTCTTGTTTTCATTAGCATATATATAATTTTCCAGATGGGGTCCTTTTCTTGTAGAGTAAGATTTTCTACTTTGTTTACTCGCAATGATACAAAGGTTTAATTACCTTTTTAATGCAAACATTATTCATATTTATTTATTCTCTTTTCTTTCCCTTTATTCTATATATATTGGCTGCAGCACATGCAAGAGAAATTAATCTTTCATTTCATTGGATCTGCATAAATCATTACAATCAAAATGCTTATACTATCTAATTCCTAGCTTTCTTTTTTCTTTTTCTTTTCTTGTGTTTTTTTTAGAGGTAATCACATGAGGATATCGCTACGAAATATAATAATACTAATAATAACAACTAATATCATCTAGGAGTTGAAAAAGATAAAGTGAAAAACCTCAGAACTACTGGAAACTTATATGATCATTAATTTTAAAGATTATAGGATTCATTGAGATGTGTACAGACTGACCAGGACATCCATGTTAATTAAAAACAAAATTAAAGTGAAAAGGCTTAAAAAGTACATGCAAATAACATTTGATATATAGCATTTTTTGTGAATGCGAATATTGCGTTTTGAAGCGGTCAATATACATGGACTGCTGCGAGGTCGGCACTGAATTTAAAGAAATCGCAACGCGGAAACTTTTGGTATCATATATTCATACGTTCCATCTGCCTAAGCTACATTGAAATTTATAATAATTTTTGTGGTTGCTGTTTTTGGATTATTTTATGTTTTTTTTTCTTTTATTTGTTTCTTTAAAGCAAGTGCTCGCAGTTTTGTTTTTCAAAAATATTTATTTTGACATTTTACTTACAATCGCTAGAATTTAGTTGAACAAGACACCAACATTTTTAATCAAGACAAATTTAGTTTAACATGTCATTGTTTTTTTTAAGAGGTGATTACTGAGAGCATACACTTATGAAACTAGTTTGGTAGTTTCGTGTCCATGCTTCTCCACGGGCAGATTACTATTTTTTTATATAAAAAAATAATATTCAGGTGCTAAAATAAATTAAAAAGTTGATATAAGAAAATATATGATAAATTTGTAATTATGATAATTAGGATTAAGCAAACTTATAATATCTCATCAAACTTGTAGTTCAGATCATGAGATTCAAATAACTCAGTAAAATAATAAAGAGGATTATAAAGTTTTTTTTAAAAAAAAAACCTTGTTAAATTTTCAAACTCGTAACCCGAGTTATTAGATCCAAAGCACATTATCTAAAAAAACCATGAAGTCCAATTCTCAATCAATCAAATATTAAAGGATGAAATTAAAAACAAATTATTTAATCAAAATTAAAATACAAAATATATATACTAATTGAAGGGTGAAATTGAAAAAAACAATTTAGTAAAAGGATAAAAAAATAGAATGAGGATTAAAATTGTAAAAAAAAAAACAATGTTGTAATTAAAAGGTGAAATTGAAGAGACTAATAACTTATACGAAAGGGTCAAGAAAAAGAATTAAAAATCAAAACAATAAGGACCAAATTGAAAAAATAATAACATTAATTTGAATTGAAGGACGAAATTGAAAACAATAAAAAAATTACAAAATGACCAAGAAAAAAAATTAGAAATCTAAAGAATGAAGACCACAATGAAAAATATAATATTTGGTAAATTACAATTGAAAGATAAAATTAAAAACAAATAAAACTTATACAAAAGATCATGATAAAAAAATTAAAAAATAGAAATTAAAAAAATAAAGACTGAAGTTGCTAACGAATAAAAAGGCTAAGATGCAATCTTTTGAAAACAAAAAAGAGAAGAAGAAGAAAAAAAGGTATAATGAAGCCAAACCAGACCACCAATAGCGACATGCGCCACACTAAAATAAAGATGACATAACACTTCTAACAATATGATATAAGGATATTTTTGGATGTTGGGAGGCGCCTTATACACTGTTCGAAGGGCATAGGCTCTTCCCATGTGCTCCTAGGTGTTGTACACGTGTTCCCATCTTATTTTATTTAGTCAAATATATAATTGCTTCTGAGTTGATTTTGTAATTACAAAAAACCATTGTGAAAAATTCAAAAACACCCCTGATCTCATATTTACACCTTTTGATTTTAAGGGTTTTTTTATAGTTTTATTGTGCATTTTAATTATTTATTTTTAGTAAAAAATCATAGATTATAAATTTTCTTCAAAATCTGAACTTTTGAATACGAAAAGGGATATACCATTGAATGGATCCCATAGAAGTATATATGGTCTTCGTCTACATCTAGAATAGAGAAGAAGAAATCCTTTCATGAATGAATATAATCTAAA